>NC_044990.1:3936380-4156196 GCF_008728515.1 Papio anubis | reverse complement strand
CTCAAACATGGGGAGGTTCCAAGTCAGAAGTTCCATGCCTACAAATAATCTTGCCAACGGAAGCCCATTTAGCTGACTTGTGGTGTGGCCTCTCCAATAATGTTTCATAAAATTTCAACAGTTTTGATATTAACTAAAAGATTCTCCCTCAAAATAACTTCATTTAAACTAATTGAAAATTTTTGAGAATGTTTTACAGATAGATTCATAGTAATGGTGAAGCTTCTTGTATTCCTAAAACAAAAATGCAGGGTTTTCCAGTGCCTATACTTCAGCTCAAAAAGCAGAAACTTAGCACTGTAATTGAGAATGACTTCTACTTTTTGTTATGCCTCTTAAATAGAACTTTAGTCTTCATAGTAGTTCCATTCCCCCAGTTAATTAATCTCAGTTGATTCATACGGGAAGCAACAACTAGTTAAAAAGCTTAAAAAGAGGAGGACTCAGTAGCCAGAGGCGGCCCTGCATGATTCAGTCTAGCATCGGCTGAAAGATCCAACTACTTTTTGAAGAAGTTGACAAATTTTAAATAACTGCAGTTTATGCTTCTTCTTCTCAGGCCAAAAGAATCAACAGCCCGATTGGATACCATGTCAGACACTGAAACCTTATCATGGAGCCAGATGACTCGGAGAATTTTAACTGGCATGATAATAACCTTATCAGCGGCACAGCCAGCCACTTGGGGAGGCTGAATCAAGCGGCTGTCACGGATGGCAAGAAAACCTGATAAGTGGGACAGCCAATCCTGACTGAATAATTTGATGGTATGCCCTTCCTATGATGTGGTGATCACCACTGACTAGTCAGCCTGCTAATAGAAGATGATATGTATGGATTCACAACCCATCTGTACACAGTTTACATACTTTCTGATCTCAGTATTTTTACCGTAATAAATCTGTTCTATAATTGAGGCATACTGCCCTTAAAAATCTATTTGTAAACAGGATTGGACCCAGTTAGCAAAAAGGAACGTACTTGTTTAGGAAGATTGCTTGGAGAACAGGCAGAGTTGTTGTGGCTGACGCATTCCTATGGAATCATTATTCATCGGTCCCCTAAGAGGATGTTTAGCTTGAATTGCACCTCTCAGTCTGTGTGCCATTAAAGCCACACTATACCTGGCTGTGATCTGAACAAAATGGTCAGATGGTAGAAATGCTGGAAGTACAGCAAAAGTTCCTATTATCTGAACCATGCATGCATAGTGGCATCTCTAACTTCAAATGGTATGGCCCACTCTAGGAGCCAAACATAAGGATTTATGGAAACTATTAAATGCTCTTAATAAGATCAAAATTTGGGGAAACAATAAAAAAGCATCTAGAAGAGATGGAAGAAAGGGTATCAGTGATTGAAGATCAAAAATGAATGAAATGGAGCGAGAAGAGAAGTTTAGAGAAAAAGACTAAAAAGAAATGAACAAAGCTCCAAGAAATATGGGATTATGTGTGAAAAGACCAAATCTACGTCTGATTGGTGTGTACCTGAAAGTGATGGGGAGAATGGAAACCAAGTTGGAAAACACTTCAGGATATTAACCAGAGTACTTCCCAACCTAGTGAGGCAGGCCAACTTTCAAATTCAGGAAATACAGAGGATGCCACAAAGATAATCCTCAAAAAAAGAGCAACTCCAAGAAAACATAATTGTCAGATTCACCAAAGTTGAAATCAAGGAAAAAATGTTAAGGGTAGCCAGAGAGGAAAGGCCCGGCCACTCCACAAAGGAAAAGCCCATCAGACTACGATCTCGCAGAAACTTTACAAGCCAGAAGAGAGTGGGGCCACATTCAACATTCTTAAAAGAATTTTCAATCCAGAATTTCATATCCAGCCAAACTAAGCTTCATAAGTGAAGCTGAGAAATAAATCCTTTACAGACAAACAAATGCTGAGAGATTTTGTCACCACCAGGCCTGCCTTATATGAGAGCCCTGAAGGAAGCACTAAACATGGAAAGGAACAACCGGTACCAGCCACTGTAAAAACATGCCAAATTGTAAAGACCATCAATGCTAGGAAGAAACTGCATCAACTAATGAGCAAAATAACCAGCTAATATCATAATGACAGGATCAAATTCACAAATAACAATATTAACCTTAAATGTAAATGGGCTAAATGCTCCAATTAAAAGACACTAACTGGCAAATCGGATAAAGAGTCAAGACCCATCAGTGTGCTGTATTCAGGAGACCCATCTCACATGCAGAGACACACATAGGCTCAAATAAAGGGATGGAGGAAGATCTACCAAGCAAATGGAAAACAAAAATAAAGCAGGGGTGGCAATCCTAGTCTCTGATAAAACAGACTTTAACCCAACAAAGATGAAAAGAGACAAAGAAGGCCATTACATAATGGTAAAGGGATCAATTCAACAAGAAGAGTTAACTATCCTAAATATATATGCACCCAATACAGGAGCACCCAGATTCATAAACCAAGTCCTTAGAGACCTACAAAGAGACTTAGACTCCCACACAATAATAATGGGAGACTTTAACACCCCACTGTCAACATTAGACAGATCCACGATACAGAAAGTTAAAAAGGATATCCAGGAATTGAACTCAGCTCTGCAGCAAGTGGACCTATTAGACATCTACAGAACTCTCTACTGCAAATCAACAGAATATACGTTCTTCTTAGCACCACATCACACTTATTCTAAAATTGACCATATAGTTGGAAGTAAAGCACTCCTCAGCAAATGTAAAAGAACAGAAATTATAACAAACGGTCTCTCAGACCACAGTGCAATCAATCTAGAACTCAGGATTAAGAAAATCATTCAAAACTGCTCAACTACATGGAAACTGAACAACCTGCTCCTGAATGACTACTGGGTACATAACGAAATGAAGGCAGAAATAAAAATTTCTTTGAAACCAATGAGAACAAAGACACAACATACCAGAATCTCTGGGATACATTTAAACCAGTGTGTAGAGGGAAATTTATAGCACTAAATGTCCACAAGAGAAAGCAGGAAAGATCTAAAATTGACACCCTAACAAGACAATTAAAAGAACAAGAGAAGCAAGAGCAATCACATTCAAAAGCTAGCAGAAGGCAAGAAATAACTAAGATCAGAGCAGAACTGAAGGAGATAGAGAGACACAAAAAAACCTTTCAAAAAATCAATGAATCCAGGAGTTGGTTTTTTGAAAAGATCAACATAATTGATAAGACTGCTAGCAAGACTAATAAAGAAGAAAGAAGAATCAAATAGACGCAATAAAAAATGATAAAGGGGATATTACCATTTATCTCACAGAAATACAAACTACCATCAGAGAATACTATAAACACCTCTATGCAAATAAACTAGAAAATCTAGAAGAAATGGATAAATTCCTGGACACATACACCCTCCCAAGACTAAACCAGGAAGAAGTTGTATCCCTGAATAGACCAATAACACGTTCTGAAATTGAGGCAATAATTAATAGCCTATCAACCAAAAAAAGTCCAGGACCAGATGGATTCACAGTCGAATTCCACCAGAGGTATGAAGAGGAGCTGGTACCATTCCTTCTGAAACTATTCCAATCAATAGAAAAAGATGGAATCCTCCCTAATTCATTTTATGAGGCCAACATCATCCTGATACCCAAAGCCTGGCAGAGACACAACAAAAAAAGAGAATTTTAGACCAATATCCCTGATGAACATCGATGCAAAAATCCTCAATAAAATACTGGCAAACTGAATCCAGCAGCACATCAAAAAGCTTATCCACCATGATCAAGTGGGCTTCACCCCTGGGATGCAAGGCTGGTTCAACATAAGCAAATCATAAACATAATCCATCATATAAACAGAACCAAAAACAAAAACCACATGATTATCTCAATAGATGAAGAAAAGGCCTTTGACAAAATGCAACAGCCCTTCATGCTAAAGACTCTCAATAAACTAGGTATTGATGGGATGTATCTCAAAATAATAAGAGCTATTTATGACAAACCCACAGCCAATATCATACTGAATGGGCAAAAACTAGAAGCATTCCCTTTGAAAACTGGCACAAGACAGGGATGCCCTCTCTCACCATGCCTATTCAACAGTGTTGGAAATTCTGGCCAGGGAAATCAGGCAGGAGAAAGAAATAAAGGATATTCAATTAGGGAAATATGAAGTCAAATTGTCCCTGTTTGCAGATGACATGATTGTATATTTAGAAAACCCCATCATCTGAGCCCCAAATCTCCTTACGCTGATAAGCAACTTCAGCAAAGTCACAGGTTATAAAATCAATGTGCAAAAATCACAAGCATTCCTATACACCAATAACAGACAAACAGAGAGTCAAATCATGAGTGAACTCCCATTCACAATTGCTTCAAAGAGAATAAAATACCTAGAAATTCAACTTACAACGGATGTGAAGGACCTCTTCAAGGAGAACTACAAACCACTGCTCAACGAAATAAAAGAGGACACAAACAAATGGAAGAACATTCCATGCTCATGGATAGGAAGAATCAATATTGTGAAAACGGTCATACTGCCCAAGGTAGTTTATAGATTCAATGCCATCCCCATCAAGCTACCAATGACTTCCCTCACAGAATTGGAAAAAAGTACTTTAAAGTTCATATGGAACCAAAAAAGAGCCCACATTGCCAAGACAATCCTAAGCCAAAAGAACAAAGCTGGAGGCATCATGCTGCTTGACTTCAAACTATACTACAAGGCTACAGTAACCAAAACAGCATTGTACTGGTACCAAAACAGAGATATAGACCAATGGAACAGAATAGAGCCCTCAGGAATAATACCACACATCTACAACCATCTGATCTTTAACAACCTGACAAAAACAAGAAATGGGGAAAGGATTCCCTATTTAATAAAAGTTGTTGGCAAAATTGGCTAGCCAAATGTAGAAAGCTGAAACTGGATCCCTTCCTTAACACCTTATACAAAAATTAATTCAAGATGGATTAAAGACTTAAATGTTAGACCTAAAACCATAAAAACCCTAGAAGAAACCCTAGGCAATACCATTCAGGCCATAGACATGGGCAAGGACTTCATGACTAAAACACCAAAAGCAATGGCAACAAAAGCCTAAATTGACAAATGGGATCTAATTAAACTAAAGAGCTTCTGAACATCAAAACTACCATCAGAGTGAACAGGCAACGTGCAGAATGGGAGAAAATTTTTGCAATCTACCCATCTGACAAAGGGCTAATATCCAGAATCTACAAAGAACTTAAGCAAATTTACAAGAAAAAATCAAACAACCCCATCAAAAAGTGGGCAAAGGATATGAACAGACACTTCTCAAAAGAAGACATTTATGCAGCCAACAGAAACATGAAAAAATGCTCATCATCACAGGCCATCAGAGAAATGCAAATCAAAACCACAATGAGATACTGTCTCACACCAGTTAAAATGGCGATCATTTAAAAGTCAGGAAACAATAGGTGCTGGAGAGGATGTGAAGAAATAGGAACACTTTTACACTGTTGGTGGGATTGTAAACTAGTTCAACCATTCTGGAAGACAGTGTGGTGATTCCTGAAGGATGTAGAACTAGAAATACCATTTGACCCAGCTATCCCATTACTGGGCATATACCCAAAGGATTATAAATCATTCTGCTATAAAGACACATGCACATGTATGTTTATTGCGACACTATTCACGATAGCAAAGACTTGGAACCAACCCAAATGTCCATCAGTGACAGACTGGATTAAGAAAATGTGGCACTTACACACCACAGAATACTATGCAAACATAAAAAAGGATGAGTTCATGTCCTTTGTAGGGACATGGATGAAGCTGGAAACCATCATTCTGAGCAAACTATTGCAAGGACAGAAAACCAAACACCGTATGCTCTCACTCATAGGTGGGAATTGAACAATGAGAACACTTGGACACAGGAAGGGGAACATCACACACCAGGGCCTGTCGTGGGGTGGGGGGAGTGGAGAGGGACAGCATTAGGAGATACACCTAATGTAAATGACGAGTTAATGGGTACGGCACACCAACATGGCACATGTATACATATGTAACCAACCTGCACGTTGTGCACATGCACCACAGAACTTAAAGTATAATTAAAAAAAAAAAAGAGGTTTCTAGAGCCGTCAACCTTATAGAAAGAAAAAGTAGGATGGTGGTTGCCAGGGGTGAAGAGAGAAAGAAGTGGGAGTTGTCTGATGGGTACAGAGTTTCTGTTTGGGAAGATTTTAAGAGTTTCTGTTTGGGAAGATTTTAAGAGTTCTGGAGATGGGTGGTGGTGATGGTTGCACAACAAAGAGAATGTACTTAATGCCACTGAACTGTGTCCTTAAAATGGTGAAGCTGGTAAGTTTTATGTTATATATTTTTTACCACATTAAACACTTAAATTAAATTTTTTTAAAAAGTAAAGCATTCCAAGCAGTCTTACTGAAATGAGAGGTATTCTCTCAGTCATGGTCTTGTTTTTCTAGGAGGCCACTGTGAAGAAGGGCCACACACACACAGAAAACATCACCTAGTTCGGGACAAGTGCGTTTTCAAGTCCTTTCCTCTGTAGACACTGCCGCTACCCCAGGTGATCCATGCAGTTTCCCCGCAGCAGGACTAAGACAACGCTTGGGCAGTGCTCCAAACAGAGGGAGCAGCAAACGCAAGGCCTGGAAGGAAGAGGAAACGTGGATGGCCGGGCCTCCTGACTCAGCAACGCTCCCACTCAGGGCTGCAGAGCAGCATGTTACTCTCCCACATGGCGCCCGTCATGGCAGGGGCTTGACACTTGTTTATGTAATTGTAGGATGAAGAATCTGACTCCCTGCCCGACTGTATTTCCTCATTATTGTCTTCCTAGCACCCAATAGCAAACTTGGAACAGCAGATTGAACAAATATTTGTTGAATGGAATTAATGTATCATGGGTGATGTCTTAGGAGATATATACATAATTTTTGGAGACAAGGTCTTGCTCCATCACCAAGGCTGAAGTACAATCATGCAATCACAGCTCACTGTAGTCTCAACCTCCCAGCTGAAGCGACCCTCCTGCCTCAACCGCCTAAGTAGCTGGGACTACAGGCATGCACCACCACACCCAGCTAATTTTTTTTTCTTTTTCTTTTTGAGATGTAGTTTCACTCTCGTGGCCCAGGCTGGAGCGCAATGGCCGATCTCTGCTCACTGCAACCTCCGCCTCCCAGGTTCAAGCAATTCAGCTTCTCAAGTAGCTGGGATTACAGGCATCACCACCGTGTCCAGCTAATTTTTTTTTCCTTTTTCTTTTTGAGATGTAGTTTCGCTCTTGTGGCCCAGGCTGGAGTGCAATGGCTGATCTCTGCTCACTGCAACCTCCGCCTCCCAGGTTCAAGCAATTCAACTTTTCAGGTAGCTGGGACTACAGGCACCACCACCACGCCCGGCTAATTTTTGTATTTTTAGTAGAGACAGGGTTTCACCATGTTGGCCAGGCTGGTCTCAAACTCTTGACCTCAGGTGATCCGCCTGTCTTGGCCTCCCAAAGTGCTGGTATTACAGGCACGAGCCATTGCCTATTTCTTTCTTTCTTTCTTTTTCTTTGGAGAGACTGGGTTTCACTCTGTTGCCCAGGCTGGTCTTGAACTCCTGAGCTCAAGTAATCCTCCCGCCTCACTCTCCCAAAGTGCTAGTATTACAGGCAAAGGCCCCTGCACCTGACTTTTAGGATTTAAAAACAAAACAAAACAAAAACGTGGGCCTAGTGCAACTGGTCAGAACCCAGATCCTCTCACAGTGCTGATAGCCGTGTAAATCTGCACATCTTTCTGGAAAAATTAAAGAGTAAAAGACATCTATGTCTTTCACCTTATATTCCTATCCCTAAAATTCTTTCTAATATTCCAAAACTGTGTGCCAATTGTGTGACATTACCTGCCGCATTATCTGTAACAGGTGAAAAGTGCATACTACATAATATGTAACAATAGGGGAAGGGTTTACTATGTGTAATAGTATGTAACTGCTGCGATAATTATGAAGGTCATGTAGAAATATGTAAATGATATACGTTGTGCTGAATTTTAACAGTAGACTAAAATGCCATGCACATTACAAATGTACTTACGACTATGAATATTGACAAAACTCGAAGTGAATATATGCAAATAAAGATGGTTGCTTTAGAATGGGGGGCGGTTATGGGAGCTTTTCATTTATAAAAAATGCTTTTTTCCAGTGCCTACACAAATATTTCTAGAGATTTGGAAAACCAGCCAGACTCTCTGCCATGCGAAGTCTGTATTGCCATCTGGTGGAAATGTCACAGGGTGCAGCCTAACGCAAAGGGAGGATTTTTGGAAAAGGAAAATGCAGATGTTTCCCTCCGAAGTCACAAATCCGCTCCATTCCAGGAAATTGAGTTGAGTTTTCTTGGAGCCAAATTCCATGAAGAATATACTCGAGCCTCCTTTGTTAAACTCAGAAGTGGCTGGAAGCAGTCAAATCTAAATTCCATCAACCAAACTTTGTCGAGGGTTCTATAATTTTCATTTTAACTTTTCAAAATGTGGAGCACAACTATTCCAGGAATAAAATGATCCGAAGATCATAAAGGTGTCAGGTTAAACTCCAATTTGCTCTCCAGGGAAGAAGGAGCCAGCCTGAAAGCAAACAGTTACTCTTCTGTAATTCTTCCACTAGTTTTGCATACTTGATGTAGGTAGATTCTATCTAGCTTGTTTATACAGCATAGAGACAAGCTTCAGCAAATGATTTTGATTAACTAATATGCGTTCTCCCAAACACGCAGCAAAGTAAGTTGTGGCACTGTTTCTTTTTTATTTATTTGTTTGTTTGTTTATAGAGATACAGTCTCATGATGTTGCCCAGGTCAGACTTGAACTCCTAGGCTTAAGTGGTTCTCCTGCCTCAGCCTCCCGAATAGCTGGGATTAGCGACATGGCCAACACCCAGCTTGGCACTATTTTTTAATAAGAAATTTTAGCAAGTTTATACCTCCTATTTAGCCTCTTCTTTAATGTAGAACATTGAGGATTTGCACAAGGAATATAGAAGAAATTATATTAATGTTATTTTGAAAAATAAAAAATAACATTTGTGCCTCTCACAAAGCTATGGGTTGGACTCTCAGTTTCATTAGTTCAACTACAGTTACATTCTCAACTTTGAATTTCTGGGTCTGGTCTTCTTCCAGAAGGAGTGCCTTCTGGAAAGACCTAGGAGCCTCTTCTGTCTCCCACCTTTCCCTGCAATCACCTCCTCCCTCTCTCTCAATTACTGTTCTCCCCAGTCCCCACTTACTCCGTACACCACACCTAGATTAGTGATCACTTAGGAGGCACCAACCTGGGTTAGAGCTTTATGAAGATCGTGACTGCATTTTTCCACTTCCTTATTTTCAGTGCCTTATTTTCAGTCAAGTATTTGTTGGATGAATCAATGCAGGCATGCAAGAAATACTATCCTAGTTCCAACTGTGTGTGGACCATTACCAGGTGACTGGGTATCAACGCTGATCCTTGTCAGTGCTTTCGTGGAGTTGCTAGTTATCTCCAACACCTCTTCTCCCCTTCATCCATAGTAATAGAAATTTTAGCTGGGCACTCCCTAGCCTCCCTTGCAGCCTGGATATGACCATGAAACCAGATTACGGGCCATGGGAATGAGCAAAAGTGAGGCGTGTAATTGTATGCAATGACCGGCCTTAAAGGGTAAGGGGGTGCCCTTGCCCGCTTCCTGTGTGGGGGTGTGCATGGCGTGGTGAACCATGTGGGACTCCTTGAAGGAGGGCAACAATTTGGGGATAGAAAACCCCTGGCCTCAGATGACTCCACAGGCCAGACCTGTCCTGCCAGCATATCTTTGACATGAGCACATGAAACAGAAATAGCTTCTACCTTGTGTAAGCCACTGTTATTTGGGGTCTCTGTGACACACAGCTGAGCCCACATCCTGACTAACACAAGGCGTGCACCGCCCAAGGTGTGGCCACTCATCAGAAGTGAGGAGGCTTGCAGACATCTGTAGTCAGCCAGTGACAGCCGCTGGGGACTCACTGGGCCTACAACCCTCCCAGTAATATATGTAAAAAGTGACAACAGTCACTGCCTTAGACAGATCAAGACAAGATCCCTATACATTCATATGGTATGAATGTATAGAAAATAGAGGCCATCATTCTGGGGAATACTGTGACTGCATGAGCCTGACAAACTGGCTTGGTCGGGGCAAGGGACACAGACTGCAAATAACTTTGAAGTTAATGTTTTTAGTCTCCCCAAAGTGGGTTCTTATTTAGCTCACTTATTTCTGGCTCATTCTCTTATACTTTACCTATATCTGTCCTGTGCTAAAGAATCTCTTGATAAATGGTCACCCAGTGCCCTTCCTGATTAATGTTCTCCAAGAACATCATGTCCTTAATTCAACAGCCAAGGTCATCACTCCTCAAGATTCCTTTTTTTTTTTTTGAGACGGAGTCTCGCTCTGTCACCCAGGCTGGAGTGCAGTGGCCGGATCTCGGCTCACTGCAAGCTCCGCCTCCCAGGTTCACGCCATTCTCCTGCCTCAGCCTCCCAAGTAGCTGAGACCACAGGCGCCTGCCACCAAACCTGGCTATTTTTTTTTTTTTTTTGTATTTTTAGTAGAGACGTGGTTTCACCGTGTCAGCCAGGATGGTCTCAATCTCCTGACCTCGTGATCCGCCCGCCTCGGCTTCACGAGGGATTGGGCTGGGATTACAGGCGTGAGCCACCACGCCCGGCCACTCCTCTAGATTCTTAACTCTCCAAAGCTAAGATTTAATACAAACCTGCTAGAAATAAGCTGAGTGATATCTACTGGGTTTCCAAACCTCAGAGCCTCAGCTTCCTCCTGTATGCACTGGAAAGGATGAACTAACGCCCTCCCAGATCTGACAGTCTAAGAGTCCAAATAGCTCTAGGGTGCCCTCATCGAATATATTGTCTTCCATGCACTCTCTATAGTATACACTTTATACATTTCTTCTTCAACATATCTTAACAGTTATTTTTTCCTGCACTGTAAATTAGCATAGCCATAAAAATGAAAACGTGTACAATTTGAATATGATGAACCTGATCAGGAAAAAAAAGTACACATTAAAATTTGTGCAGAATAATCTATAAGCTTCTCTAGACAGCTCTCTGAAAAAGGTCCATTATAGGCCGGGTGTGGTGGCTCACACCTGTAATCCCAGCATTTGGGAGGCCGAGGCGGTTGGATCACAAGGTCAGGAGTTCAAGACCAGCCTGGCCAAGATTGTGGAACCCCCATCTCTACTAACAATACAAAAATTAGTCGGGCGTGGTGGTGCATGTCTGTAATCCCAGCTACTCGGGAGGCTGAGGCAAAGAATTGCTTGAACCCAGGAAGCGAGGTTGCAGTGAGCTGAAATCATGACACTGCACTCTAGCCTGGGCGACAGAGCAAGACTACACCAAAAAAAAAAAAAAAAAAAAAAAGCCCATTATTCTCATGACTTATTCTATGGTTTTTGTCTCTCCTCCCAGCCAATTGCAGAGTTCTAGCAGAAGAATTTCAAAATCTGCTTTTATCTCCTCTTTAGCCTCTTCCTCAATAATGAATTTTGAAAGCAGCATACCCCTTTCCTACCCAAAACTCTATAGACATCTGACTATTTTGCAAATAACTAAGCAGGATTATCCCACAGATAATATAAGCGCTGTTTTACGACCTAGATGCCTTAAATTGAATGTAAAGAAATCCTTTCCTAATGAACTTACCTGGACCTGAGGGCTGCAGGCTGGACCCAGGCACTGTGCAAACCAAGAATCAAGGTCCAGCTAAATAAAATCAGCCTTCCTGCCCTACAATTCCCCAGTGGATATGTCTGCAAAATAGCAGGAAGGGGAGGGAACAGAGGAAGGCCAAGATGTCCGGGAAGAGCTTCAAGAATTACTGCAACACTTAGGTAGCATCTTCTACCAGCACCACTTAGTTTGGAAAAGTTAACTCCTTTTGAATGAAATGAGGGAATACTTTCAAGGGGGGTCTGAAGGAAGGAGTGCCCCAGGCGGGTTTCTTTTTCAAAGTGATGTTCATGCCTTTGCCTCAGTGCTTCTCCCTGACCTTGGGGTAACTACGGGCAACGGGACAAAACTGAAGGCTGCTAACAGTGGCTGGGTCTCATTTGGGTCCCGGACCATTAGAATTCCTATCGCTTAATCAGATTTTCAGACGTCTGTGTCCTAATTGCTTACGAGTTTAGGCATTTGTGTAGGTAAGGTTCGGTGCCCATTCCCCTCTCACTCACAATCACACTCCACCTACCGCGGGGAACGCGGTGCAACCATTTGTTCAACGCCGGTAACCAAGGATCCACTTTCCTCGTGCCTAGTAGTAACATTTATCTAAAACTTACAACAGCTTCCAGGGGACGGAGGAGCCCAGCCCGGTTTCCCCGGATGCCGCCGTGCACGGAGCAGGAGCAGAGGCCACGCGGGAGTCTGGTGTCCGGGTGGATGCGGGGCGCGCCCCAGCTCGGAGGCGCCGACTCCCTCCCCCGCCTTGCTCACACCGTGCCTCAGTTTCCCCATCAGTGCAGCGGACAAGACAATGCCGAGGTCCCAGGCGGGCGGCGGGATCTAATTAGTGGGTGTAAAATGAGCGGGATCTGGCTTCTCCCGGGCACCCCGCAGCCTGCCCCGCTCTTGGTGGCTAAAGGCAGGGAGCCCCTGAGTCCAGCGCGGCTGGGGGGTCTCAGCAGTTCTGGCCGGGCCCCCTCCCGCCTTTGTGGTCCGGCCTCCGACCCCTGCACCGCAGGCGGCCCCCACGGAACGCGCGACGGGTCCCCGACCTCCCGCTGCGGACACCGGTCCCGCCGCCCGGCCCTTCCCCGCCTCCCGCGCCTCTGCCCCCGGGGAGCTCCGGACAGACCCGCCTGGGCAGCCTCGACCTCGGCCGCAGAGCGCAGCCTCGGGCCTCCACGGGCCACGCGCGCCCCATTCCGGGCTCTCCCACGTCTGCACTCTCCAGCCCAGCCACGCCGAGGCTTCCAGAACCTGCCCTGCGGCCCCGCTTTGCTGACACCCCACCCACCGCGTGGGCTCATCCTCACCCAACCCTGGCGGGGCCTGGGGTCCGTGCGAAGCGGCTCAGGAGAGAGACCCTGGCCCCTACTTACAGGGAAAACGGCTCCATCCTCTTGGTGCTTCCTGCCCGCAGCGTCTCCAGCCTCGGGGTGCTGCGGCCCAGGCTCAGCTCGGTTCTCTCCAGCTTTGCCCGTCTGGCAGGTGCGGAGCAGGGGCGCGCTTATGTTAGGTCATCTCCCCACAACTCCCCTGGAAGAAAACGCCACCCCCATCCCTTTCACTCTCTGCTATACATGGTGCCACTATGCGCTGCCCTGTGGGTTGTGGGGCTCGCCCCCTCCGCACCCTAGTGCCCGCCCTCCCCAGTGCAGCCCAAGGAGGGCGCGCAGCTCACTTTGGGAAGCAGGTGGCTGTTAAGAGTGAACAAAAAGTGGGGAGGAGCCACTTGGCAGCCTTCATAGGAATCCTTTTCTGATTACAGCCACAGCAAACAACGGGCTGTTGACTGAGCTCTTCTGAGCTGTTTGTTAGAGAAGGAAATTCTAATCTACCCACCCGCAAAGGGCGAGTGAGCAGGGCCACTAACACAGCTCCTGTAGCTGGGCCTAGCCTTCAGGGGCAGTCAGAGGGGACAGTCAGTTCTCTCTGTCTCCTCTCCATGATCCCTAGCAAAAGCGGCCCCACCCCACTGCTCCCTTCCACATCCCTCTTACTCCAACCACTGGCTTTTCTCAAGCCAGGGTGCCCTCCTAGGTTGCCCTCGGAGCCCTCCCTCTCCCACGCCTACCCAGGGGTTACATGGAGCTCCTCAATGGATGAGTTGTTGCCACTGAGAAGTCTAGGGACATCAGGGCAGCAGAGGCACTACAAATCCCAGAAGCCCCCGCACCCAGCTCTCCACTTCCTCCTGTTAATAAAGGCTGCTACTCAAATGCATCATCAGAACGAGTTTGGCAAATGATTTTAATATACAAAACCACAAATATAGATTCACAGCATTTAAAAAATCAAATAACCTTGTAAATTTTTTTTTTTTTTTACAAAAAAACTTCAACAAAAATACATATCAAGTTACATCAGTCTTGTACATCATACTTTGGCTGCCAACAGCGAATTTCTCAGTTCAGAAGTCCCATCCTTTGACCTATACAGATGACACATCATCTTGAAGTTAACGAGCTAAAATGTTGCCCAAAGTCTTGCAAAGTAGGTTAGCAAGTCATATACAACGGATACTAATATTTACAAAAAAGATTAGAAAGGTTAAAAGTATTTTCTAAATATAAAATGTCAGTGCCTGTGAGATAACTAAAGGCAACAATGTAAAGTATGTTGTAGGTAAGTAAACTTACATCAAATATTTAAGCTTTTGCTTTTTTTTTTTAGATCAGTCATGTTCCACTTATTTTTCCAAAGCCTTCTGAAATCCACTTTCATTGCATCCTGAAAACAACAATATCAGCCAAGGGAAACTTGAATAAACTGATTTGCAGATTACGTTATTATGGAAAAGCTGGGTCTGCTAGTAAGTTTCACCTAGTTGACTTGGGTCCCGCATTTCTGGCCTGTGAGCTGGTGAAAGAACATTTATTCCTAGTTCTTGACACTGTCGTTTGAGGGACACTTCTAACTTTCTTCTCTCCCTGACAAGTAATAGAGCAGAAATACTCCCCCGAACTCCAGGTCATTACGCTGTTCCATTCTGGCTAGGACACCAAGTTGATTTGTATGAAGGAGTATCAGCAATTTGGCTTGCAGAGATTTCCACCTGGTAAAACGCTGGTTCAGCTGGCTTTTACAAAATACTTCTATTGTGAACCAAATTTTGAATTAAATGCACTTTTGCTTTATGTCTAGGTAACAGTCATGTAGGATGGGGGGATTTTCTGAATAAGAATGGCATCGGTTTTCATCTAGGCTAGGTATAAAAAAGGCACGATATTCAGAAATAGTGTTTGATGGTGAAATGTTTTCAACTACAAAATCAGATCTACAGTGGGAAACAAAAATCAGATCGAATGAAAAGCAGCCACGTGGCTGGTATCCCAGGGAAGCTCTGGCGTACTACTGCTGCCCTCTTCCCAGTCTGCAGGCCAAAGACAAAGAAAGCTACTGCTCCAGGATTCTGCAAACATTCAATTTTATGATTTTATAATTGCTTATACTCTACTGCAGGGTTTTTATATGTTTTAGGTATGATCACAATTGAAAAGGCTGCTTTTGACCCAAGGCTACTTCAACCGTCTGCTAACAAAGTCGACAAATTTTCAAACATGAAGAACGGAATAGGTGAAATTCCTCAAAATGTTATGTCATCTTTTTTTTTTTTTTTTGGCCCATCTATAATATTATGTGATGTAAGGTTAAAAAGAGAGAAAGGCAGAGAGGCTGGAGACAGCAAGATTCCCAGTGAAATTCATACACTGTCCATGGGGGAGTCTGTCTGTTCCCTTTTTTTCCAAGTGGAACATGTGACTCAAATCAGAAGGAAGTTTGGCAAACGGAAAATGAGAATACTTGAGCCTTCTATTCTTTGAAGAACTCAGGCATGTGGTAATAAAACCCAAGGCAGACATGCGGATTTTCAAGAAGACAAAGGATGTTGTAGCCTTTTAAAAATGTTAGCGGTTTTCAAAATCACCTGAACGTCGAAGCAGGATCTACCCAGGAAAGATCTTTAATCGAGTGACCCTCATACTGTATAAAACTGACCGGGGCAATGAACTGAACCTGATTTAACAAAAACACGTCCTGGTATTCATGAGTCTCTGTTAGGAAGTCCATGGAGGTAGGTGGGAACCGGAAGTTAGGGCTCAGCTGGAAAATAAATTAGGACTCGCCACAAAATGCAAAGCATTTCTTCATTACCCATGAATAAATATTAGGAAATGGAAGCCCTAAGGATGACTCTTAAACTGAATCCTCACTGAAAATGTAACATAAGCAAATGATTCTCTTTACTTCCTTAAACGAATTCTCTTATATTACATTTAAAATAATTTGTTCAAAATTGCTGTACATACAAAAACAACCCTAGCAGAGACACCTACAGTTATTGCTAGGTGTGCAGGAAAAACATATTAAGTATAGTTTCCAAAATATATCATTGTATTTTGTTAGTAAAAAGGTCAGTTCTATAAACACAACTAAAGTTGGAATGTCTGTTCAAGAAGGAAACACGCACACACGCACCCACATGCCACAGGACCTCACCAGAAGCTCCTTTCTGCAGCAACTTCAGTCTCAGGACACGCTGCGCGGCATGATGGTCCACAGAAGCAACTCAGGGGCTGCCAGCCACAGGGCACCTGAACCCTTAGCAATGCTGCCCATAAGCACGCGTGCCAAGGCGGCTCAGAACGGACATCAGCCGTCACAGAATGTTCCAAGGCTTCACCCGAGAGGACAAAGGTTATGTTTTCTTGATTCATGATGTCACCCCTCAGGAATGGCTCTGGATGTGGGGGGCTTCAGGGGAGAAGGGGGGTGCCACAAACCTGCAGACTGAAAAATACACCTTTGTCTCTGACATCACAGACTTGTTTATTCTCAAATATGAGCCTGTTAGAAAAAAAACTTTGCAGGGATTGCATACAAAAATGAGCTTCTCAAATAGAAATCCATTAACAGTGTAACACAGTATCTCCTGTCCAGGGCACTGAGTGGGTTGAAAGGGCATCTCTGTTGCAGAGCCTGCCTTCTCTAGACATAGTTAAAAGTTATGTCATGAAAATGTACAACACAGACAAAGAAAAGGAGGTGATTATCTGCAGGTGTCAGCGCGCATGGCCTTTGTTAATAAAGACTGCTAACTCTGAGCCAAGATATTTTGTGAAGGTCTCTCTTATAAAGAACAAGTCCTCAGAAGCCTGATGACATGCTCAGGTGACACAGTTATGCCCTACTGTTTGGCTTTATGTGATAAAGGCAGCTTCTGATTCCCAAGAAGCAGGACTGCTTTGCCTGTCTTTGCGATTTCACTGGTAAGGACGATGTTGGGAGCAGTGCGGCTTTTTGAGAATGCCTTCTGACCAGTGCATTTTCATATTCACTGTATCATAAATATTAGAGTAAATGAGCTTTTTATATTGCAAACAGTTGTTTGAATGGCAGTTTTTTTTCTCTTTTCTTTTTTTTTTTTTGGAGACATAGAGTCTTGCTCTATCCCCTAGGTTGGAATGCAATGGTGCGATCTCAGCTCACTGCAACCTCTGCTTCCCAGGTTCAAAAGATTCTCCTACCTCAGTCTCCCCAGTAGCTGGGATTACAGGCATGCGCCACCATGCCCAGCTAATTTTTGTATTATTAGTAGAGACTGGGCTTTGCAATGTTGGCCAGGCTGGTCTTGAACTCCTGACCTCAGGTGATCCACCTGCCTTGGCCTCCCAAAGTGCTGGGATTACAGGCATGAGCCACCGTGCCCAGCCTTGAATAGCAGTTTCTTAGGTTACAGTATGTGGGCAAGACGTGATTTCTGCTCGGAGTTACTCAAGATGTGCGGGCAGGAGGGAACCGACTCCGGGACAAAGCCAGTGTGCAGGAGGATTTCTCCCTCCTTGCCTGAAAAGCAGTGGATTCTTGAGGATGCGTAAGTTGCTCTGCACTGAGGACTGCGAGGAAGGTGACAGATGCCTCTTGTTTCTCTCCCCTTCGCTTGCAGGAAGAGGAACCTTGCAGGATGACGTCTGTACTACCATTTAGCATCTGTGTGGACAATGCCAGGGAACACCGCGGTCAGCTCCACGGCAGCTGTACGTCCCCCCGTGTTACAGAAGAGAGTAAGAGCTCAATTTCTAAGTGTGACCAGACATGTGCAGCACTGTGTCAACCCTGTCTTGACGACATCCTTGAAAATCAAACGCCGAAGCGATCCTCTAACCTCGTCACCCCGTAGGAGCTGCAAAGCCCTGGATGCTGTGTCTGGACCAGCGGCAGCACTTGCTCACCATCAGCAGGGGTGGCTTCAGCTACTGCCTCACCACTCACTGTAGAGCACGGTACCGGGTCCCACATCTGGGCCATCTCCTAGCGGGTCACGGGTGTTTCTGTGTAGTTTTGATAAAGCTTTGTGTCATGACCATCTCCTCCTTTCCACAAAGGCAGCTGGGTCTCCAAAGACTGAAGGTGATTCCAAGATCTTCCCTCCTTCATTGATCCCAAAAAGGAAGTTTTTATCACTGGGTCCAAGAAACCTTCCCTGGATTGAAGCACACAAGAAACAAAGACAGTTCTCCTCTTGACACCCAGCTCCGTGGAAGCACGGCCTCCTGTTTTCATTTCCGGAAGGGGGTGAGCCTGTTGAAGGTGTGCCAGAAGAGCGAGGGCTTCCTTTTGGGTTCCGCCAGGCCAAATACCTGCTGCTGGGGGACGCTTGTGGGCATAGTGATGTGGCGCTGGTGGATGGGGTGCAGGCTCTGGTGCGGTGGGGCCACGGGGCACCTGTTGTAGCCTGACTCGGGAGGGGAGAGAGATGGAACAGGGACTGAGGGTCACTTGTTAACCAAAAAGGAAAAAAATGAAAATGCTGAGACTCCAAGTCCAAATTCTCAGCTAATTCCTTTTTTTTTTTTTTTTTGAGATAGGGTCTCACTCTGTCGCCCAGGCTGGAGTGCAGTGGTGTGATCTTGGATCACTGCAATCTCTACCTCCCAGGCTCAAGCGATCCTCCCACCTCAGCCTCCTAAGTAGCTGCACCTACAGGTGTGTGCCACCATGCCCAGCTAATTTTTGTATTTTTTTGTAGAGAGCTAATTCTTAATTCACATTAACCAAAAAGAAGGTCCAGTAGCTATGCTTGCTATGTTCAGGTACTCCGTGTGGAGCTTGACACAGTCTCTGTCACTGAAATCTCCCAAAAAGCCTCCAAGGAGGGTATTATGACAACAACTAGACAGGGAAAGAAACTGAATGCCAGGACACGCAGTGAGGAGTGGCGGAATCCGAGCCAGACTGACGGTCACGGTGAATAGCAGTAAAACGCTCTAAATGGAAGTCTGGAGCTCATGCTACCTTGGCCCAAATTCTCCTGTGCCATTTACCGGCTGGATTACTGGGGAAATTATTTGATTTCTCTACCCCTTGGTTCCCCAATCCCTAAAATGGGGATTACAGTACTATGGGGTTGCTATGGGAATTAAATGAATTAATAGAAGTAAAGTGCTTAGAACTGTGCCGCCAATACGTAATCACTGTAATCAAAACTTCACTGGCCTATAGGTATTTTTCATCTGTGCAGAGGTAATTTAGAAGGTTTATTAAGATTAGCGATTAGATCTAAAGGTCACTGTGTAAGTCAGCATGGCACAAAGAGGGTGGGCTCTGAAAGCAGGAAGGCCTTGGTTCAGAACCCACCCCTGCCCCTGACCTGCCAGAAGGCTCTCCCTATCTCCCGAGGTGGCAGGAAGGAAGAAATCAGATAACCCAGGCACCGCGTCCCACCCGGTGGCCACCCGTGAATGTCAGCAGTCCTTCCGTTCTGAGGAGCCCGGCTGCGGGGTGAGTGACTCTCAGAAGATACGGACAGAAGACAATATATTCTGACAAACTGATTTACTAGTAACCTGACATTAGAAGTGGAGATTTTAAAAAAGTAATAACATGGGTTTTTCTGCTTTAAAGATACTTGTCACTTAGTGGGGAAAATAAATTCTGCATTTGCACGGAGAAAGCAGTGGAGTGCTCAGTGTGGTTTGGGGAAGGAGCTCCTCCTGGCCTTTCAGTCAGTGGCCTGCTGCAGTCCTGGGATTCACTGGTCCTTGCTTTTGCATTTGCAGTCAGGAAAATATGAACAGAGATAAATTTCATAGGGTAAATCCCTTTTAAAGTAGAAAGGTGACTGGAATAAAGTTTCTAAGAATGCAGTGCATATTTTTTGGGAAAAAATCTTATTAGTGAATTCCTGCTGGGCCAGCTATCTGCACTACTGGCAGCATGGACAGATCTTAGTTCATCAGAGCCCTGAGTACGCAGCCTGGGCATTTTTGCATAGCTGCCCTGGGGATTCTAATGTACGTGGAGGTTAGGGGATCACTGCCCTAAATTAGCTCATGTGTCTTTTTTTGTTGAGATGGAATCTGGCTCCGTCACCCAGGCTGGAGTGCAGTGGCCGGATCTCAGCTCACTACAAGCTCCGCCTCCCAGGTTTACGCCATTCTCCTGCCTCAGTCTTCCGAGTAGCTGGGACTATAGGCGCCCGTCACCTCACCCGGCTAGATTTTTGTATTTTTTAGTAGAGATGGGGTTTCACTGGGTTCGCCAGGATGATCTTGATCTCCTGACCTCGTGATCCACCCGTCTCAGCCTCCTAAAGTGCTGGGATTACAGGCTTGAGCCACCACGCCCGGCCCTCATGTGTCTTTTTTTGTATAACTCCTTGCCTGATGTACCGAGCCTTTACATCTTTTTCTTAAACTAGACTATATCCAGCCTACAGCTGATAAGCAGTTTGGGGTTTGAGATTTTGTCCTCTCATGCCTAAAAGAGGCACGAGGGCTTGGTTTGCCTGAGACTGGTGATGTGCGTGACCCGGTGGCTAACACCATCAGCACTTGGGGGAGGGGAGCGGAGGGGCTGCTGGCGGGCAAGGAGGTCTGCCACGCTCTGGCGGAACCTCTGAAGGTTTCCTATGCCCACATCCCAATGGGAGCAAACACTGATGCACATTCAAAACCAAACACAGGCCACCTTCACCTGCCCCTACTTCTGAACCTGCCCTTGAGTTCTAACTTCTACTGTTCTCCTTACTCCAAGCTGGTCACAGGCTGACAACTTGGGGTATGCTCCCCATTTTCAGGAGAATACTGATAAGCATTAAGGAGACAAAGCCTTCTCCATAACTTACCTTTCGACTTTCCATGTCCTGTCTTTTGAGCATTTAACATGGCAAGTTTCTTCTGGTTTTCTGAAATTTCCATTCCTGCATTTAGAAATAAATGTGACATATATTCAGAACACGTGGACATGTTTCAGAGCAAAACTTGCATCACAGCCCATATCACCATTGACGTTACCACCATAACCTGAGACCAAGAACCTTAATCCTCAAAGAACCCGGACAAGTTGAAGACCACCAAAGGGGAAGTCACAAGGATTATCGCCAAGGTGGCCATGTGGTTGTCCTGCAAACCCGGAGAGCTTGGAGAGTGAAACGGGGTGGTGCCCACGAGAATGCAGGATGTCTGTGTGAAGCCCGACGCTCCTGGGCAAATGTTCACACAGGGTCATCCCAATTATAACCTAAAGGATGAGGCCCCAGAAGGAGAGCACAGAGTAAAGAGTCCCAGGGCCTGTTCACCCACACACTACGAGAGCTTTGCACGCTAGCAGTTACACCCTGAACAAAGGTAGCATGTGAGTAGCAGGAACCGGATTCCGTACCCCAGCTGTGTGCAGTGTGTGCCCTGAGCGTTCCCTCACTGTCAAGTCCAGTAGCACAGTCACAGTGTACGTGTGCAGTGCGTGAACTGCGTGAAACAAGAGTCACCGGAAAGACGAGGCAACCCTTGGCTTCGCAGGATGTGGGGAAGGAGAAGGAAGGACAGAGCTGAATTGCCAGGGCTGGGTGCTGGGGCCCTGCCTTCTCCCGAGGGAAGCCTTCCTCCTGGAGGCAGGTGCTCGCTCCAGCTTGGCAGAGGTGACCCAGGCCCTGCGTCTGCTAGCTCGCACTGCCTGGCTCACTCCCGAGGTTCCCTCTCTACCTCTGTCCACTCTGCTCCCCTGGCCCTGACTCCTTCACATGCCCAGTATCTGTCCCAGACTGTCCTGACGTCGGGCTCAGGCTCTGTATGCTGGCCACTGGGCTGTCCCTGCCTCCAAGGCCCTTCGTGTCCATTCTCTCTGACCTGCTACATAAAGTGTCTACCCACACACATGCATCAAGCATGAGGGCTGCCAAAACATTCCAGGCAAGGAATGCGTCCAGTTTTATCACACACGCGCCAGTTCCCAGACTTACTGGCTCAGGAGTGCCTCAGTCATACACTTGCGTCCTCTGACCACTGGCCATGGGGAGCATCACACGGCAAAGGGCATCACGAGGCCCCTCCTTTCCTTTCTATTGAGAGACACTGTTGAAAGGGTGTAGGATGCCCCCACCCCCTGCCCCCCGGCAAATAGTGCCGTCTTCAGGAACCTAAACACTCTGACTTACAGATGACTTCAGGGCCTGCACTAGACAACATCATATGACGAGTAAAACTAAGATTTTGTGGCTCTGTCGTTTTGCATTTTAGTAACTGTCATCTTTGAATGAATTCTGGGCACGAGAGTGATTAGCCCTATTCCAATGGGGCCCCAGAGTCTGCACCAATAATCTGTGGCTGTTACTGGGAATCAGATTTCCTTTTAGTCTAAAGGACACCCCCACACTTGGTGTAAGGGGCCACCTGTGATGTGGGGAGCTCTGTATCTTGGAGTGGCCCAAATCCAGGCCAACGTCCACCTGGACGTTGAGTGTTTCCAAGGAGATCCCTGCTTCCGCTTTAGCCTGACCAACTTGTAAGTCCCTCCAACTCTACTGCAGAATCTCACAAAACCTCCTGTGGGTGAGACCAAATTCCGTAGCCAAGCTTAGAGCCAGTGGCTGGGGAGGACAGAAAAAGCACTTCCTGGTTTTCAGTTCTGCTGTCATGGCAGTGGGCAAGGATGGGGAGGGGTGTATGCTGGCTCCCCTCCATCCTGGACCATGACTTTTGAGGGCTGGGCTCACTTGGGCTGCAGAGATGAATATCCTTCACTGTGGCACCCTGACTTCCATTCAACAGATTGTGCTCAAAACCCTAAAGAGTTTGGGAGGCAATGAAATAGGGGCTCAGAGACTATGGGTGCTGCCATCATTAATGCCAGGCATGGCAGCTTCGTTCTCAGGGGCCACACAGCACCACCAGGTCAGCAGAAGCTGGGAAGACAAACCAAAGACGTACGAATGTAACACTGGGTGTGAAGGACCATCGCCTTAACTGCAATGGACGACGGGTGTCCTGAGTTTCATAGGGAGAGATGGGCAGCATGTGGGCAGGCTGCTGGGTGTGGATCAACTGTGGCAGTGGGGCACCCTGAAGATACTGCACGGGCACAGCCAAAGGGGAGGCCTCCAGCATCACGAGATGATACTTTTTTTTTTTTTGAGACGGAGTCGCGCTCTGTCGCCCAGGCTGGAGTGCAGGTGCACAATCTTGGCTCACTGCAAGCTCCACCTTCAGGCTTCACACGATTCTCCTGCCTCAGCCTCCCGAGTAACTGGGACTACAGGTGCCCACCACCATGCCTGGCTAATTTTTTTTATTTTTAGTAGAGATGGTGTTTCACTGTGTTAGCCAGGATGGTCTCCATCTCCTGACCTTGTGATTCACCTGCCTCGGCCTCCCAAAGTGCTGGGATTACAGGCATGAGCCATGGTGCCCGGTCCACATGATACTTCTGATACCCTGGGTGATGGTCACCATAGTGGGGTTCCATCTCTGGGGTTACGCCGAGCTGGTTTTATTATTTATTCTTCTACCCTGCATGTGGCATCCAAAGTGCTGGATTTAAATGTTATGTGGCCACAGGGCAAGAGTGGGCCAGTTCCATAAGCCTCAATTTTCTCATCTGTAAATTGGGTATAACAGTAACCACCTCATAGGGATTCAATGAGACAATCTCTATAAATGGGCCACAGAAGGTCTGGCACAAGGTAAATACTGAACAAATGTTAGTTGTAGTAACTACATCTGACATGGTCTGTCTTGTAATTACATTCAGAAGTATTTAGGGTTTGCAGATCCCTCGTCTTTTCCCCATGGTGGGATCCAGCTCTGAGGGAGAAGGTTGGGCACAGTGGGCCCACAGTGGTGGAGAATGAAGCTATTACAGCAAGCAGAGGCAAAGGTGCCTGCAGGGCCAAGGGCTGCTCACCCATCTCCTGGTCCTCCTGCACCCGCCTCCTTTCGTCTGCACAGGCCTGCAGCCACCTTGCCTTGTCTTCTTGTTTTTTGGCACAAAACAAATAAACCTCGTCTGTGGTCCTACTGACGAGCTTGAAGGCATTTTTCACGCTGAGGTTACAGTCCTTGTCGCGCCCATCTCCCAGGTCCACAAGCTCCATCTCATCCATGTCCAGCCGGCCCTTGTAGTACAGCATGTCCCTGCGCAGCAGGTCCTTCTTGCAGGACACCAGCTGGTGGTCAAACAGGAAGAACATCCGCTGCTGGCTTTTGCCTTGCTTAGTGATTTTGGTCAGTTCCCCAGAATGAATCAATTCTGAGCTTCGGTCTAAGATATCCAGTCCCTGGAAGGATGAAAACACATCTTAAGATCTTCCAATTCTAGCACAGCTGTAGTCCTAGCTACTTAGGAAGCCAAGGTGGGAGGATAGTTTGAGACCAGCCTGGGCAACACAGCAAGACCCCATCTCTACATAAAAATTTAAAAATTAACCAGGCATGGTGGCACACACCTGTAGTCCTAGCTACTTAGGAGGCTGAGGCAGGAGGATCCCCTGAGCCCAGGAGTTTGAGGCTGCAGTGAGTGGTGATCCCATCAGTACACTCCAGCCTGAGGGGCAGAGCAAGACCCTTCTCTCTAGGAAAACAAAAAACAAAAAACAAAAAAAATTCCCAATTTGGATTCCTTGAGGTGTTAGGATATAGAAGAGACTCCTAACAAAGAATCTTTCTCAGACTTTCTAGTTACCTGAGACTGCCCACTACCTGTCCCCATTCACAGCTGGGCAGGGCCTCAAAGGTTATTGTGTCAATAACCCTGGATTTGTTGGTCTCCTGGTGCCTGAAATTTCTTCCTTTTCTTTGTTTTCCTACTCACTAGAAAACTGACAGTACCTCTGTGTTAGCTGAGGGGTCTTCCTTGCCTGAAGCCTCTGGTAAGAAGCACGCTGAATTAATGGAACCTAGTCAAGATCTGAAACAGCAGCTGATCTAAACAGAGCCTCGAAGAATGAGAGCGTGCAGGGTTATACGTAAGGAAGCATTCGTGTAGGGGTACAGAACCGTGATTACGGACCTGACATTATTGTGTTGAGTATACAGCAGCTCCCTGGAATCGCAACTTATTTAGAGTCATGGGAACAAAAGGCCAGACGGGAAACTGTCAGCAAGAAATTAACTTCTGACAAATTATCCCCTAAATGTCAGTGTCCAAAATCAAGAAGAAAAACACACTTTTACAATATTTAGGTTGAATCTAATCCAATGTTACTTTACGGTATTTGGTAGGACACTGGTCTTTGTTAAATAGGATTGGATTCTCCCTTAATCCCAGTCATACACAGTAGTTTTTGGAGACAAAAGAGCCTGACTCCAAAATAGTTCTTCTATTTACTTGCTTAGAGCAATTCTGTGCCCTAGATTCTTCACTTACGAAACAGGAGAGTTGGACTCGGTGTTCTCTGAGATCCTGCCCAAACTCCAGAAGCCTGTAAGACCCCTGAAGTTACGCGTTTCTCTCCAATTTTCACCACCTATAGCCTACTTCAGTTAAAAACCTAACTTCTTGCTCCAAACTTTCTCAGTCCTCTGGGAGAGTGAGTTCTGACCAATTAATAAATGTAAAATCAGTGTAGCTTGCTCTACAAATCTGAATGGCATCTGCTTGTTGTTCCTAATTTAATGGCAGTAGAGCACAGTGGTCACCAACATGGACTTTGAAGCCAGGGTGCCTGCTTGGGTTTGAATCCAGCTCTGCTACTTTCGAGCTGTGTGGTCTTGGGCAAGTTACTTAACCTTTCTGTGCTTCGGTTTTCCCATCTGTTAAATGGGTATAATAATAGTGCTTACTTCATAGGATGGTGGAGAGGATTAAATGAGTTCATATAGGTACAAATGGCTCAGATCAGTGCCATTCAGACACGTGGTAAACACATGCAGGTGCTAGCTATTGTCACTGTTTTTATAAATACAGAGACAGAGAGAGAATTTGTTGGGCCATTATTACAGGCATTGTATTTGTACTCTTTCCTTTTTTTTTTCTGAGACAGAGTCTTGCTCTGTCACCCAGACTACAGTGCAGTGGCACGATCATGGCTCACTGCAGCCTCAACCTCCTAGGCTCAAGTGATCCTTCCAACTCAGCCTCCCGAGCAGCCAGGACTACATGTGTACGCCACCACGCCTGGCTGATTTTTTTTACTTTTTGTGGAGATGGGGTCTTGACAGGTTGCCAGGCCAGCCTCAAATGCCTGGGCTCAAGCGATTCTCACACTCTGGCCTCCCAAAGTGCTGGGATTACAGGTGTGAGCCACTGTACCTGGCCTGTACTATCTTATAAAATGCTCACGGTAGCCTTTGAGGTAGGTGATATTTTCCTTCCCAACTTGTAAGTTAAAAAAATTAATCTTGCCCAGATCATACAGGATTCACATGTGGGCAGGGACTCCAGAGTCCCCCATACGTCTACTACTAAGTTATGTGGCTGCAAACGGAACATCGTCTGCGGTTCTCATGGAGCTCCCTCTACCAGGAGAGACAGAGGCTCCGCAATAAACTAACTGCAGATACTCTTCAGACTTTATTTCTTACGGGGGTGGGTATAAAATAGTTGACTGTTAAATTCAACAATATGCCTCAAAACACATTTACCATTAATGGTATATATACCATTAAAGCCAAGAATATAAGGTATTGACCACAGGATATTAAAGTGCGTCTGCACCAGATCAAAGGTGCAGGAGGGGCGAGTGGCGCGGGATCATGCGGGGTGCTTCCCACTTACCTCCCAGCCCACGATGGACACCTGCCAGCGAGCTATCTTGTCGATGCTCTCCAGCTTGCGCTTGCGTTCATTGATCAGACAGGCCACATTCTTCATGGCCTCATACGCTGCCTTTATGTTGCTGTAATCACTGCAAGATGGGAGGATAATTTTCATCACATAACATGCATCTTACAAATAAGGACTGGCAAAATAACCCACTGGGGCGCTTCTTCATATACAAATGCTCTAGACAAAGTGACATTTACATCGTAGCCGCTGTTTCCCTTTCTTGTTCCCCTGTGAATAGACTACAGTCTGCATAGGTTAAGGGAGCTGACGCAATGCAATTCGGAATTCTTTGGAATAAAAATGTTTTCACTCATTTCCCAGAAATCACAATGAATGACAGTGAATGCCACAAATAAATGTTAGTCACGGTGACAATGGGTGACTTTCATTAATACAGAGAGAACAGTCTTTATCATGGCTCTGATTCTCACACAACCAGTCTTGCTATATAAAGTACTTTAAAAATCACTAACCATTTTCAAAAGTGACTGTGTGCTCTGAGTCTTCACCTTTTATGCTGTTCGGGAAAGGACAGGAGAGGACAAGCGCCTGAAGTGGTGAGTTACGGAAATGGCAGTATGGCATTCGCCTCACCAACAGATCTTCCTTTCTGGTGCTTTCCGTCCACCACAGTGACGTCAAGCTAAAATGTTCTCCCCAGGAGGTCCCCGCTCCCAAGCCCACTAAAACTGTAGGCACTGGAAAAGCAGAAACTACAGTTTTAATCTACACACAGGCTAGCACAGAGCACGTCCAGTATCTGCAAGCTTCCCATTCAGGTTTTGCTCAGCGTTAATAATGCGGGGCCACGGAGACCAACCATTCACCTAATGAGCTGTATTTTCCACTTTCCCATGGCAACTTACAAGACAGACAGGGCCGCTCATCACAGGCGGAATGAGTTAGAATCCTGCACAGCCATGGGAACGCCTTGAAAGATTCTATTGTCTATTTACCAAACACAGTTCAACCCAGCTCCTGGGAAGTCCCCAGACGCTGTCCACCGAGCAGACCCTACCATCTTCAGAGAGGCCCATTCACACTCAGAAGCGGGGCAGAGGGCAGGAGCAAGAATGACACCAGGGGCTGCCAAAATAATGGGCACAGAGCCCCCAAAGAGGCCTCCAGCCATGAAGAAAGGGTGCAAAATCAGTTTTTCTGGACAAAACTGAATTGCAATGGTTTTTTAAAAATAATTTTTGCTTTGTTTTACTTAAGACTAGGACATGGGACTTTCTGTCATGTTGACTAATTTTTATTTTGAAAAAACCAAAATCTGCAAATGCTCTTGGTGAAAAATGCCCTTAAAGGAAGAGAATCAACTACTGAAGAGTGAGGTGTGGACTTCTGGAGCCCGCTTTCCCATCTCAGAATGTACTAAGCTGCCTGCCCACATCTTCCAAGAAGTCTTTGCTTCTTACCTTTCTTATTAATTGTCTTTGGCTCCTCATCATGCCGTCCAGGCATTTTCTTAAAAATGTCTTTGAAAATTTGTAGAACATATTTACAATCACAATTTTTTTTTTCTTCAATTTTGTGGCTTTCTTGACGTCCCTGTTTTTTTTTTTCTACTGAACTTTTCTGATTTCTCCATCAGAAAAAGAAAAAAATATACAGCTCTCTCTTATCTGTCTCAATGAACTCCTTTTTCTAATTCCTTTAGTCCTAACTCTTTAGCTAACACCCATATCTAGTGTCTATGGTTCAGCGACCTGCTCTTATTCTTTACTTTCCAATCTAATTGTAAGAAGGTTCCCCTGCACCACCCCCTCTTTTTTTTTTTTTTTTTTTTGCGACAAAGTCTCGCTCTGTCGCCCAGGTTGGAGTGCAATGGTGTGATCTCAGCTCACTACAACCTCTGCCTCCCGGGTTCAAGCGATTCTCGTGCCTCAGCCTCCCGAGTAGCTAGGATTACAGGCGCCCGTCACCATGCCCAGCTAATTTTTGCATTTTAGTAGAGATGGGATTTCACCATGCTGGCCAGGCTGGTCTCAAACTCCTGATCTCAGGTGATCCAGCCGCCTCAGTCTCCCAAAGTGGTGGGATTACAGACGTGAGCCACGGCGCCCGGCCAGAAAATTCCCTTTTTAAGTCTGTCTCTCCACAGGAGTTCAGAGGCAGAGAGTACAAAAGAATAATGATTCACTCTCCACTCCCTGCAGGGAGATATTTAGCTGCTAAACCCAGAACTGTTGTGGTTTGCCACAGAAATTTCCTCCTGACACAATCCCTTCCGTCTTCCTCTTCTCATCAGGACCCTTTGAGATGACCCTCTCCAGAGCTGCAGGTGCAGTTAAAGACCTTGTGTCAGGGGCATGGACCTTGTTTCGATTCTCATCTAAAAGAGTCAGCTTTAGCCTAGACCCTTGTGCCCCTGGGTAGCCTGGCTTGAAGCCTGGCCCACAGCAGTTGTCCTATGACTATCATGTCCCTGCTGGCCAGGTGAGAACTCAGAATGAGCCACGCACTGCTACCCTGAGGTACCAAACAGCTGGGTGTGCTGTGATGACATCTTCCCGTGGCATGGAGAACGGGCATGCACATTCCCAGGCTGAATGGATGACATGCCTAATGTACAGCCACACAAAGGCTTCTGTGCATGCACGAAATGATGGTTGGCTATTAAGGAAACAAAGGGTAACTTCTGGCTCCCCCAGAAGAGATCATATGGCTAGGGAACAAGGGCCTGAGAGGAATTCAGAAACAACCAAGGCAGATGATAAAGACAGAATGTGTATGTTGTTGCTTTTTGTTCAGGAGAAGCTGAGATTCAAACAAGAGAAGGGTGAGTAACAAGAAGAGCTTAGTCAGGCACCAAGGAAGCTCAAAGGGAGACGCAGCATTCAGGTAAGCGTGGAAGCAAGCCCTGTGCTTCCAGCAGGAGGGAACAGGGAAAAGACCAGCGAGTCGGCACCCTGGTGCGTAGGAACGGCTCAGGGCCCAGCAGGTGCCCAGTGCCCTGGTCTTCTCAGCCGTCCCATATGGATTCGCACCCCTGACAATCCACACCCTTTTACAGTTCAAGCTTGTGTGTGCCCTCAGCCCTTCTATGTTGCTAAGTAGAGACTGCTTAACAACAAGTCGCTTTAGGTAAGTCACCATCAAGTAACGTTTCTGCCATAAAAAATCCTGCTCTGAGCTGAGCTGCTGTGCGTCAACCTCAGGGGCACAGGACAGAACGGGAGTCATGGCTGTCCATTCACACTGGTCTGTTTCCCTCAGAAACGGTCTTTACTAACCACTGAGTACTCAAAGGCACGTTTATAAAATACAGGTAAGCAACATAAGGAGTGACAATACAACAAAAGCCCCCGTACACTCATGGCACAGCTCACGAATGACCCTTGCATCTTCACAGCTCTAGGAGTGGATATTCTGGAGCCTCTTCAATCACGCTACTTCAAGAGTTAATTGCACACATTCTAAACGGTCTGAAAACTTCTCCCACGGAGCGCCCAAAGTGTTAAGGCTGACACTGAAGCCCCCCTATCACTGCTGGGGGTGAAGAGCTGCCTACAGGTAAGGGCAGCAGCACCCTCACCCGCGCCCCTCACCCGTGCTCCTGTGTGGTATACTTGAGCAGCTCGGCCAGCTGCAGCGGGTATTTGCAGATCTTCTGCACCGGTGTGAGCAGGAACCCGTCGATGGCGATGTCAATCATCTGCTGCAGCAGGCGGCAGGCTTCGAAGAAATGTCTGTACTTGCCCTGCTTCATGAGGTTGGCGAGCTCCAGGCAGGCGCCCGGGTGGTTGTTGCAGTACTCAGAATAGATGGCAAAGCCCTCTTGCTGGGAAGGAAAAGCACAGCTTCATCAGCTTCTGGGGTGCCTCTGGGGCATCATCCCAGCCCTCTCTAAGGGACACTCCTAGAAAGGAGGAAGATGGACTACTGCAAGAAGGACAGGGCATGAAATCCGCTGGCGCCCGAGCTGCCCTGCCACGGTTTCCACAAGCGTCATCTGGCCGGCAGGAAGGGGTGCTTCGGCAGGCTCCTGAGGTGGTTGGGGACGAGGCTGCCCTGGGACTCAGCACCCTGGTCTCCTTCTAGCCTCGCTCGCACTCATCCTGGAAGGTGGGTAGCAGGGCCTCTAACCTCCCCCTCCCGTAAATTTTTTCAACTCAGCTGAAAACTATGTATGCAGTTTTGATGGTTGCTTATCCTTTGCGGTTTAAAACTAGTCTTGTCAGGTTTTCCTCAAAAATGCCCATTTCAACACACCTCTCTTCCCATTTCTCTGCTGTCACCCTGGCTGGGCCCGCCACGACCCCTTCCCTGGTGGTAGCAGTACTCCCCCGTCCTCACTGTGGGACTTACCTTCCTCAGGCCACCACCCGGCCTCCAGCCTGTCCTAAGGCGGCTCCTGCAGGAACCTTCTGCACAGGCCACACAAGGAGGCCTGTGACAATGTCCCAAATATGCCCAGGTCACACACGGGGCCCAGCCTCCAGCTGACTGACTGAACACAAAAACATTGCGCCCAGCCACTTAAAATCTATCTGCCCCAGAGGACTCTAGACAGCTACTGAGCCCAGCACCCAGGAAGTGAAGGTGTGGTGAGGCTGTCATTGTTATTATTATTACTCTTACCGTTCCTTAGCTATTCGGGCTGGGACTAAAATCTTCCTCTGAAATCTTCTAGCAGTAAGTAGTAATAGTCAATCATAAGTTAAAAAATGATAAATGCATGTTATCACAGGAAGGTTCTGAGGCAGTTACAGTATCACAAGCACGTGTCCTGGAGCCACATGCCCGGATCTGCCTGCACAGCTGCCTCTTACTGGTATGTGGCCTTGGGTTACTTACTCTCTGGGCCTCAGTTTCCTCAACTAGAAAGTGAGAGATAATCATATCTACCTCATAGCAATACACAAGCCAATATAAGAAAACCCTGGAAACAGTGCCTGAAATGTAATAGACACTTACTGGATATTACTAGGAAGGAGTCCATAGTTCTTACGGCATAACCCTTAGAAATTTTTAAAAAGTAATTACTCCAGATGTAACCCCCTAATTCCAGACTACATAAAAGGGTTTTGAAAAAATGAATTTGGGACATTTAGACATGATTATACAGATTTCGTTTATATGATAAGCACGTAAGATAGAAGAAACATCTCCTTTTTATGGAAGATTCATCTAGCAAACAAACCATAAAGCTAAAGAGACTCCTGTTGTTCGTGGAGATGCACTTCAAAATTATGTAACCAGATGTTATTAATAATGAAGTAAAGGGTGACGCACATTTTGAAGAAAGCAAGATCCTATTTCACTCAAGTGAGGTTCCTCTTTGTTGTACTGTTTCTCAAGGTCTTTCAGAAACTTTCTCTGGAATTTGTAAATATCTTCAATGTTTCCAAAAATAGTGGCTAGCTGCGCAACAGTGAACATTCCTGTGTGCTTGCGGCACTGTCGGAGATAGCCCTGCAAAATACAGAAGCAATGGTTTTCATTTGGAAATCCAAATAAAGTATTTGAATAGTACAGCTTTTGTAGGCCTAAAAACCATGATCTTGGAATGAATTTTAATTAAAGAAAATTATTTTAACCTCTATGAGTCTCTGATGAGGTCATCGTACTTCCATGACTGCAGCTTGCCATAGGTGTTTTAAAATAAAAAGAAAGCAAAAAGGCTCATGCCGTTGGATTTAGGATCCAATAAACCATGTAATGTTTCCAGAAACAAGTTTCACATACCAGAGCTCAAAAATTGGTGTCGTCACATGTTTTTCCAAACTCTTCAGATAATCATTCTCTCAACCCTAATTCCATTTCACAGCCTAGGTGACTTGTCAAATGCAGAATGTCACTGCTTGCTGAATAGCCCACGCAGCTCTGTGCACTGTCCATCAGGGCAAGGATTCCTCTTACTCGAGGATTCCACCAGCACCGCCTTTCTATGGCCAGCACCAATCTGTAGGTCTTTAATCTGAGGCTTGCACTAATTATCTATGTGCAACACCATGGCTACACTATGGCTTGGGTAGGAGCTAGTGGGATGAGAAGAAAAGGCTGTACATACATGTAGCAGCTAACTCAAAAAGTTATCATGACATTCAATAGAATGAACTGACCATGGAGTACAACACATACCAATGACTACTTGGTATGAATTTTACCAGGAAAACAATATAATGTAATAGTTCAGAAAAGGACAGGTTCTGGGGCAGACTGCCTGGGTTTAAATCCAACCCCACCACTTAACTTCTCTGTGCCTTGGTCTCCCCATCTGCAATGTGGGTTAACAGGACTTGCCCAGTGAGAATGCTGTGGTAGCCGAGTTAATCCAGGTAAGGGGTGGCAACAGTCAATGTTCAATAATCATGGGCAGTTCCTCTTATTTCCCTAAATACCACTGCAGAACTGCTTCTTTCGCCACACACTCACACAGAATGAGATGGCTGGCACAAAGAAGCTAAACACTGGCCTGTCCACACGGCTGGCTAATCTGATGAGACAACGGGCAGTTCTCTGACTTCAACTTGTCTTCAGCACTGAATGGTCAGCGTTGAATGGATAGTGCAGATATCAGCATTTATAGCTAGAAGAGCCACAATGAGCAGACAGGGCAAACAGCAGTGTAGTATGATGCTCGTACACAATCCATAAAAGCACAAAATACCACAGGAAGACAAAACCCTTTCAGGTGCACCTCTCCTAATGACAAGCTCTCTGAAATCAGGATAAGACTACAAAATAAAATTTGTTGCCAAGAAGAATAGCATGACACTAGAATATAGCCTCTGGTATCACCAATATAAAACTAGTATTTTTTCCCATCTGTGTCTAAATGACTCAGGGTCTCATCTGTGAGTTGGTGATTAGATGCAGTGGGTTGCAGACAGTAACAAACCTTTGACTCTTTGTAAAATCAAGTGAGCATGTGCCTTCTATGAAAGCCATTCTTTTCAAATAATCTCAGGAATTAGGTCCTGACAGAGATAGTTGCAGAGTGCACTTAAGAGAGGGGCTGGGCACACTGGCTCACGCCTCTAATCCCAGCACTTTGAGAAACCAAGGCAGGAAAATTGCTTCAGTCCATGAGTTCGTGACCAGCCTCGACAACACAATGAGACCCTGTCTGTATATAAAATTTAGAAAATTAGCTGGGTGTGGTGATGCATGCCTGTAGTCCTAGCTACTCAGGAGGCTGAGGAGCGAGGATTGCTTAAAGCCCAGGAGTTTGAGGCTGCAGTGAGCTATGATCATGCCACTGTACTCCAATCTAGGTGACAGGGCAAGACCCTATCTCTAAGAAAAGCCTTGCCTCTGAAAAGAGACCCTGACTCTAGAAAACCTCCAGCAACAGCTAGGACAGCCGCAGCACTCAGACTTAGCAGTGCAGACAGCAGGGGCGGAGAAACAAGCAGTGGGTAAGTGTATACATGTGGGAGTCTGATGGAGGGGTAGGGGGTGGAGGTGGGGAGAAAGCCCAGGCACCTCAGGCAACCTCGTACTGTGACCCTCAGTGAGGTCCCAGCCTGGCATCCCACCTCGCAGATGTCCCTGAGGTGTTTGATGTACACCCGCTCAGTGTCCATGATCTCCCGGATGACGTTGGTCCGCATCTGCTGCTTGTTCTCGCAGTGTCTGTGGCGGCTCTGGCTGGCCTCCTCGTCCTGCTCCGCACTGCGGGTGCTGCTGGAGTTCTCCGACAGCTCTTCCTGATTCACTCGCAACTGCAACCCACACACGGGGGACAGGTGACTTGGGGCAAGGGAGGGCAGCACGGAACAGAGGCAGGAGACCTCCCAGGTTCCTACTTTCCTGTGACCTGTTGAGAAGGCGGCCTGGCCCTCGCCTGAGTCTCATGGCCTCAGCAGGGCTGCAGCTGTGCCAGCAGGCACAAGGACCACAGAGAAATACCGAGCAACTCGCTTGCCTTCCGTTAACATTTTGGCTGCGACCCAGCCTGATTTCTTACAGGTGTGACTTGCATGTCAGCTAACCATTACAAAAGCGCTGACCTGATGAAAGGCGAGTTCTGACCCGAAAGGATCCTGCAGCCCCCACAGACACTTTGGAAAAGCTGCAAGCGCCCCACACTTACTCTGACGAAGCTTGCGGGGAACAAGCGCCCCCCACTTACTCTGATGAAGCTGCAAGCACCCTGCACTTACTCTGACGAAGCTGCAAGCGCCCCGCACTTACTCTGACGAAGCTCGCGGGGAACCAGGCCTCCTTGTCCTCACTGCGGCCCCACCACCAGTCCTTGTTGGAAGCTTCCAGAACCTGGATGACATCCCCGGCTTTGAAGCCCAGTTCCTGGTCGTCCATGGTCACATGGTCCCACAGGGCTTCTGCGCAGACCACGTTGCCATCACTGATCAGCTGAAAGGAGACAGTGGGGTGTGCTCAGCATAGAGCACGTGTGGGCGGGAGGGTGAGGGAGCTGCTAGGTGCACTCTCAGGGTGACACTGGTATCCTCTCACTTGGATATGCTGGTGGCATTTGGTCCACACTGACTATGTGACTAGTTACACAAAGAGAACCCAGGAGAACAGACTGGGGAAAAACAAAGTCAGGAGGGGCATCTCTACCTGCTTTTAAAGAAAGCCCTTATACTGGGCGTGGTGGCTCACACCTATAATCCCAGCACTTTGGGAGGCCGAGGCAGGTGGATCACCTGAGGTCAAGAATTCAAGACCAGCCCAACCAAGATTGTGAAACCCCATCTCTACTAAAAATACAAAAATTAGCCAGGCGTGGTGGTGGGCTCCTATAATCCCAGCTACTCAGGAGGCTGAGGCTGGAGAATCGCTTGAACTTAGGAGGCGGAGGTTGCAGTGAGTGGAGATCATGCCAATGCACTCCAGCCTGGGTGATAAGAGCAAAACTCTTGTTTCCAAAAAAAAAAAAAAAAAAAAAAAATTAGCCAGGTGTCCTGGCACATGTCTGTAATCACAGGTACTCAGGAGGCTGAGGCAGGACAACTGCTTGCACCTGGAAAGCAGAGGCGCAGTGAGCCGAGATTACATCACTGCACTCTAGCCTGGGCAACAAGAGCAAAATGCAAGAAAAAAGGGAGGGAGGGAAGGAGGAAGGCAGGAAGGCAGGCAAGCCCCTTTAAAAAAAAAAAAAAAAAAGTGTAAGTTGCTCACTTAGCAGCAGGTCAGTTATCTAGCAAACTTCAATTCTGAAATATTTGCTCCAAAAATGGTTTCTGGCAACCATACTAGATGTCACAGAGCCAAGCTTACTAAAGTTATGCACATATGCTACTGGAAGTCTGTCCCTCACATCTCCCTCCCGTGTGGATCATTCATACTTTATTCACAATGCGAGTAAGCTTTGCATCTAACTTTACACTTTACAGCAATTAAAGAGAACACAGCATGATCCTGAGATCGTTAACAATTAAACAGGAACAAATGTGGCTCCTCCAGCCACCGGTCACGGGAGCAGGTGATTCCGCACATCTCCTTAGCGCCCAACAATACACATCACTGGCGATCTCGGTAGAGACACTGACTCACTGAGGAGTTACGCTCCACACGTTCTGCTCAAGAACGTCAAAAGCTGGACGTACCTTCCAGAATGATTTCCTAAAAAAAAAGCTACAGCTGCAGGGTGGCCAAAGGAACACCAGATTTGGAGGGAGAAATACATGGGTGCCTCCAGCTCTGCCATTCGCCATCAAGTAATTAGACATGTTTCCTCAGAGCGTTGATGAAAATGTGGATAATACCCATGATGTCCGCTTCTTAGATCAGTTGTGAGAATGACACGAGATACCGGAAGGGAGGGTATTCTTTCATCAAATGGAAAGCACTGGCCGAACACTGACGGGGAGCTGCTCTTCTTTACCTAAAAAGATGAGCTGCCTCTACCCCGAAAGCTTAATCCCACACATTTTCCTGGACGAGGTCAGAGAATCACAGTGTTGTTCTTTCTTTATTTTTGAGATGGAGTCTCGCTCTTTCACCCAGGCTGGAGTGCAGTGGTGTGCTCTCGGCTCGCTGCAACCTCTGCCTCCCAGCTTCAAGCAATTCTCCCTGCCTCAGCCTCCCAAGTAGCTGCGTTTACAGGTGCGCACCATCACGCCTACCTAATTTTCTGTTATTTTTAGTAGAGACAGGGTTTCACTATGTTGGCCAGGCTGGTCTTGAACTCTTGAGCACAAATGATCCACCCTCCTCGGCCTCCCAAAGTGAATCACAGTGTTGTTTTAATCAGAGTTCCAGGCTTTTGGACATGCTTAGTAAAGAAAAACCACAGAACAAAGTCAGAAGTGGTTGTGGACCCTGAAAATCAGGTATCCCGTATCCACCACTGTCATGTGGAATTCCAGTACCTCATTGATGGCCAGCTGCTCCCCGCCGGGCTGCAGGTACCGAGGGCTCGCCTGGCAGAGGTCCTCATAGCTCAAGTCCTCCTCACTACCGTTGTCATCCACTAAGGCAGACGGCTCAGTACCTCCATCTGAAGAAACTAAAACATACAAAATACAAAAGGCATGATTTAAAAGACACAGCTAACAAGATTTTTTCATATGATGAAAAAATTTGGTAATATACTCCCAAGGGAAGGTAATCATCTTAGAATAAGAAACTGCTAGAAAATGTTTACATTACTCCAAAGTTGAGAGCTGCAGTTCAGTGTGACATTAAGTGAGAGGTGGAATGTTAAAGAGTGTATTGCCAACACAATACCATTTGCAGAGTGAAGACCATCAGGGCATTATGTGTAATTTACTTGGAAGTCTGTGCTCCACCCTGGATATTAACAGCATAAATACAGATAACAATGCTTCCAAGCAATGTGCTGGGAAGTCTGAGGAGGTAAAGAAGATGAAAAAGATGATCCGATATTCTGCTTCCATCCTTTATCTGCAAGGCAGTACTACCAAAACCAGTACATCCCAACAGTGTCTCGAGTAGAAATGTGCCATCATTCTTACTCTCCATACATATCTGAAAGGCTCGGAACTCAAAATATGAGAATGAGGAATTATATAGTACTTTTACCAGAAAAGAGAGAGAAAGACATATATATATACGTGTGTGTGTGTGTGTGTGTGTGTGTATATATATATATATATATTTTTTTTTTTTCCCCAAGACGGAGTCCCGCTCTGTCGCCCAGGCTGGAGTGCAGTGGCGCGATCTCAGCTCACTGCAAGTTCCACCTCTCGGGTTCCAGACGTTCTCCTGCCTCAGCCTCCCGAGTACCTGGGACTACAGGCGCCCGCCACCACACCCGGCTAATTTTTTGTATTTTTAGTAGAGACGGGGTTTCACCGTGTTAGCCAGGATGAGCTCAATCTCCTGACCTCATGATCCACCTGCCTTGGCCTCCCAAAGTGCTGGGATTACAGGCGTGAGCCACTGCACCTGGCCAAGAGAGATCTTTTAAGGACGGTGCAGCTTTTTAGATTGGCCACCCTGGTAGTCAGATTTTCTTTCTTGGGACAATGAACCACGCTCGGCAAAGCCAACAATCTGTCACAGAGCAGTGTCTTCTTTCAGACGCATGGCCTCAGCCCTCTTGTGCAAGTTCAGGGATGTCTCCATCACTGTTTTTCCACTTGATCTTAGCCAAAAGGCCGAGAAGCGACGCATCACTATTTTTTCCAGCGGAACGACTGTCAGGTGCTGGGGACAATGACCTTTGTCCTTAAGGGGATGCAATAAAACCCGAATACTTTATTGAGGAATTTTGCATCGATGTTCATCAGGGATATTGGTCTAAAATTCTCTTTTTTTTGTTGTGTCTCTGCCAGGCTTTGGTATCAGGATGATGCTGGCCTCATAAAATGAGTTAGGGAGGATTCCCTCTTTTTCTATTGATTGGAATAGTTTCAGAAGGAATGGTACCAGCTCCTCCTTGTACCTCTGGTAGAATTCGACTGTGAATCCGTCTGGTCCTGGACTTTTTTTGGTTGGTAAGTTATTAATTATTGCCTCAATTTCAGAGCCTGTTATTGGTCTATTCAGAGATTCAACTTCTTCCTGGCTTAGTCTTGGGAGAGTGTATGTGTCCAGGAATTTATCCAATTCTTCTAGATTTTCTAGTTTACTTGAGTAGACATATTTATAGTATTCTCTGATGGTAGTTTGTATTTCTGTGGGATCGCTGGTGATATCCCCTTTATAATTTTTTATTGCATCTATTTGATTCTTCTCTCTTTTCTTCTTTATTAGTCTTGCTAGCGGTCTATCAATTTTGTTGATCTTTTCAAAAAAAACCAGCTCCTGGATTCACTGATTTTTGCAAGGCTGGTTCAACATATGCAAATCAATAAACATAATCCAGCATATAAATAGAACCAATGACAAAAACCACATGATTATCTCAATAGATGCAGAAAAGGCCTTTGACAAAATTCAACAGCGCTTCATGCTAAAAACTCTCATTAAATTAGGTATTGATGGGACGTATCTCTAAATAATAAGAGCCATTTATGACAAACCCACATCCGATATCATACTGAATGGACAAAAACTGGAAGCATTCCCTTTGAAAACTGGCACAAGACAGGGATGCCCTCTCTCACAACTCCTATTCAACATAGTGTTGGAAGTTCTGGCCAAGGTTATCAGGCAGGAGAAAGAAATAAAAGATATTCAATTAGGAAAAGAGGAAGTCATATTGTCCCTGTTAGCAGATGACATGATTGTGTATCTAGAAAACCCCATGGTCTCATCCCCAAATCTCCTTAAGCTGATAAGCAAGCAACTTCAGCAAAGTCTCAGGATACAAAATTAATGTGCAAAAATCACAAGCATTCCTATACACCAATAACAGCAAACAGAGAGCCAAATCATGAGTGAACTCCCATTCACAATTGCTTCAAAGAGAATAAAATACCTAGGAATCCAACTTACAATGGATGTGGAAGGACCTCTTCCAGGAGAACTACAAACCACTGCTCAACGAAATAAAAGAGGATACAAACAAATGGAAGAATATTCCATGCTCATGGATAGGAAGAATCAATATCGTGAAAATGGCTATACTGCCCAAAGTAATTTATAGATTCAATGCCATCCCCATCAAGCTACCAATGACTTCCTTCACAGAATTGGAAAAACTACTTTAAAGTTCATATGGAACCAAAAAAGAGCCCACATTGCCAAGACAATCCTAAGCCAAAAGACCAAAGCTGGAGGCATCACGCTACCTGACTTCAAACTATACTACAAGGCTACAGTAACCAAAACAGCATGGTACTGGTACCAAAACAGAGATATAGACCAATGGAACAGAATAGAGCCCTCAGAAATAATACCACACACGTACAACTATCTGGTCTTTGACAAACCTGACAAAAACAAGAAATGGGGAAAGGATTCCCTATTTAACAAATGTTGCTGGGAAAACTGGCTAGCCATCTGTGGAAAGCTGAAACTGGATCCCTTCCTTACACCTTATACAAAAATTAATTCAAGATGGATTAAAGACTTAAATGTTAGACCTAAAACCATAGAAACCCTAGAAGAAAACCTAGGCTATAATACCATTCAGGATATAGCATGGGCAAGGACTTCATGTCTAAAACACCAAAAGCAATGGCAACAAAAGCCCAAATTGACAAATGGGTTCAATTAAACTAAAGAGCTCCTGCACAGCAAAAGAAACTACCATCAGAGTGAACAGGCAACCTACAGAATGGGAGAAAATTTTTGCAATCTACTCATCTGACAAAGGGCTAATATCCAGAATCTACAAAGAACTCAAACAAATTTACAAGAAAAAAACAATCCCATCAAAAAGTGGGCAAAGGATATGAACAGATGCTTCTCAAAAGAAGACATTTATGCAGCCAACAGACACATGAAAAAATGCTCATCATCACTGGCTATCAGAGAAATGCAAATCAAAACCACAATGAGATACCATCTCACACCAGTTAGAATGGCAATCATTAACAAGTCAGGAAACAACAGGTGCTGGAGAGGATGTGGAGAAACAGGAACACTTTTACACTGTTGGTGGGACTGTAAACTAGTTCAGCCATTCTGGAAGACAGTGTGGCGATTCCTCAAGGATCTAGAACTAGAAATACCATTTGACCCAGCCATCCCATTACTGGGTATATACCCAAAGGATTACAAATCATGCTGCTGTAAAGACAGATGCACATGTATGTTTATTGTGGCACTATTCACAATAGCAAAGACTTGGAACCAACCCAAATGTCCAATGATGACAGACTGGATTAAGAAAATGTGGCACATATATACCATGGAATACTATGAAGCCATAAAAAATGATGAGTTCATGTCCTTTGTAGGGACATGGATCAAGACGGAAACCAACATTCTCAGCAAACCATCACAAGGACAGAAAACCAAACACTGCATGTTCTCACTCATAGGTGGGAACTGAACAATGAGAACACTTGGACACTGGAAGGGGAACATCACACACCGGGGCCTATTGTGGGGTGGGGGTAGCGGGGAAGGGATAGCATTAGGAGATATACCTAAAGTAAATGACAAGTTAATGGGTGCAGCACACCAACATGGCACATGTATACATATGTAGCAAACCTGCATGTTGTGCACATGTACCCTAGAACTTCAAAGTATAAAAAAAGAAACAAAAAAAACCCCCAAATACTGATGACTGCACCCAGGAAGTGGAAATATAATAAGGAGAGTCCAAAGCAAGTGGCAGGATTTTAAAGAGAAAGGGACCCGCCTCAGCCAGGGAAAGGCTTCCTGGAAGACCACTCAGAACAGAGTGATGGCCCCTGATTGCAAACCGAAGGTGGCTGATGCGAAGCACATGCTCCAAGGACCCCCAGCACATCTCACGAAAGACGAGACTGCAAAGATCAGGGGCACACAGAAGGGCCTCACAGGCTAGAGTTCATCCCGGGCTGCTCTGCCAGGGTTCGGAGGAAGGAAGCCACAGGACCTAAGCAGAGTCCCCTCATACGACAGAAAGAGAAGAGGTTTTAGGATCACGGAGGCTGCTCTGAATTCTGGTCCTGCCCTTCTGTGGGCATGGGACCTAAACCAAGTGACTTCATTTATCTGAGCTTCGTGTCCTTTTTGAAGAATCAGGCGACAGAATGCATGTGACACTCTCAGCCTCCTTGACCAGAGCTGGAACTCCACAGAGAGTTGAAGGTGTCCCAAACGCTGAGGGCTGGGCTAATGACAGACTTTGCTAGGACGTGGAGGAAGAGCTGTTGGCGCAGAGCCTGGGGCCAGGGAAGCCAGCTGGGGAGAACACAGTTAGTGGGAGTGGGCGACAACAGGAGCGGCCCCAGGAAATGGCATCAGGAACTGAGATCCATGTCGGGAGGTCAAGTTCATGCCCACAGCAAGAGATAGGGTCAAGGACGTTTTGGAAAAATTCCAAGTTCCCTGGAGATTTAACAAAAAGCAGAAGTCTGAGGGAGAAGCCGGTGTGCTGGGAAGGACAGAGGGAAGGACAGAGGGAAGGACAGAGGGAAGGACAGAGGGCTGGCTGAAGGTTGCGCTGGGATGGTGCTCCCTGGACTTGCTTTTCTCAGGGACTTGGCAAATCCATGTTTCTAGTTACTTGACTAGAAAAGGATGGGCCTGGTTTCTGACTGAAGAGTTCTTTCTTGGGGAGATGTTTTATATTCGGATCAATGCAACCTGTATTTTCTATGCACAGCTCATCTTACCCGCACTGGCCATGTGCCAGGTGCTCGGCAGACACACGTCCAGCCCCAGACCCCCACCCCCCACCACCATGCTTGGCCTCCTGCTTCCCTCACGCCTCTCCTCCCCTCCCCTCATCATTTCAGCCACACTGCTGTCAGAAGCAACCGATTCTGTAAAATAGAGCCCAGGAATCTGACACTAGAACAATGATAAACATGGAAAAAGGTCCACAATAACGGGGGTAATCAACACTGCAGAAGTAGTATTTCACGCACCAGCATTTTAGGTCTTTGTTGCCAAGCAGAGACAGAGCTGTGGTGACGAGGAGTTCAAGCTCATGCACTCACCATGCATGGAGCTCCTGAAGCAGGAGGGAGGGAAAGCAGGAAGGTGTGCACATGCCGCCAGCGGCGCCTCTCCCAGCCCGGCCCCAGCCCCTCTCTGAGACTGTGCTCAGGCCACCTCCCACCTGGCAGCCCCAGTCCTGTAAGCCTGAGCTCTGGACACAGCACCTCTCAGTGATGCCCACGGAGCTGGGTCTGCTCACGGGCCCCAGCTTTCCAATTCCTTCCCCCTCTGCCAGGGGTGCCCGTCTCAGAGAATCCCCCACATCCCAACCACCATCACCTCCTCTCCAGAACCCTCCCGTGATTCCAGAGGAGCCAGCTGCTTACATCCATGACAGCACACACCACAGTGAGGCATGGCACATGGGTCTGCACCTGTACCCTAGCCGTGAAACCACCCAGACAGGTGCACCGGACACCGCGACAGCCAGGGAACCTTGGACCAGCTGACAATAGAAGCTGGGGGAGAGCTCTCGGCATGCACCAAGGCAGGGTTCCAGGCTCTGAGAGCATGGTGCCAGTTACCCTCTACCCACCTCCACTCCCCTGCCTGGGCCCATCCCCAGTCTTGGTCAGGAAAGGTCAGGGCCTGTGTCTGGGAGGAAAAGTGAGCTGTCTTAAGAGACCAAGAGACAGGGGTGGGGGAGGAGTAAATTCCTGGGCCTGAGCACAAAGCAAGGGGCAGAAGAAAGCACTCCACAGCCTTGGTGTTGCCTTCTGGACCCCAGCTTTCTTATCTACTCATTAAAGGAGAGGGGACGGCTGTCGGGGGCATGGCAGGGCCTGGTGCCTCCGGAGAAGGGAGTGCACCCTGGGAGCACGGGTGGGTGGGCAGCAGGGAGCCAGCTATGCTTGTGGGAATCCATGTCTGTCTTGCTGGGGGTCGTGTGTGGATCCTTGTCTATCTTGCTGGGGGTGTGGCTGGAGGTCCTGAGAAAGCCAGACCTGTGCTGTCTGAGAAACACATTAGAGCCTGCACAATGCGTGGTGACTGATTCTAAATGTAACTTCTGCTTCCTATGCTAGGTCAGGGTGCGTACGGGCAGAGAGCAGGAGGTCACCTAGTCTAGTGTGCTTTGCTGGTGTGTGTGTTTCGGGGTTGGTTGGGGGACGCCTTGAGGAAGCCCATCATTTTTTTCATACATGAGTATGTCTTAGACTCCAGGGGAAACAGCACTGAAGACAAAAGCCTTCTCTAACCCTAGAGCAGCTGCCCAGACCACGAGGCCCAAGAACTCTGCTGCTTACTGGCTGAGATATTCTGATGCTCCCAGGTGAGAAGAATATACACAAACCCTGCGTGTCTAATGCCTAAAGCAGCAGCAATCTTCCAATTTTGCAAGCACTGATCTGGCACTGTCTGGTACCAACAGCATTTTTCCTTATCAGTTTAAACCACGGTTGAGCAAAAAACAACAACAAAAAAAGTGAATCTCAGTAAAATAAAGGCATTGGGGCTTCCCACCCAGAGCAAAGCTCTGAAAACGACACTTTCTCCTCGAAGAACTGAACCGTGTTTTCCAAGGGAGAATTCTTTACCATGATCTAGCTGTTGCTGTGAAAATCAGTAAAGAAAGAAAAAAAGCAGGTTGTATTCATGCATAAATCCACAATTAACAGGAGTCTATCGGAAAGTGTTAGACCTTTACAGGAGGTACCAGGAGAAAACCCTCTGGACAGAGACATGGACTGGAAATACTGACGGCTCTCTGAGTTGTTCACAAACACTTAGCAAAACAGCTTTGCCGGGGGAAGTGGCGCGCACCTGTAGTCCCAGCTACTTGGGAGGCTGAGGCGGGAGGATGGCTTGAGCCTAGGATTTCCAGTCTGCAATGAGCTCTGACTGTACCAATACACTCCAGCCTGGGCAAGAGAGCAAGACTTTGTCTCAAAAGAAAGAAGTAAAGAAAAAAAGACAACTCTGGCAGAGGTTCATCACAAGAGAGGTTTCAACAGCCACTGTTTCAACATCATGGATTAGCAGTCAGCGACACTGCGGAAGTATGACGGCTCGAGGCGCTCATGCGTCGGCTGACTCAGTCCTGGCAGGTGAGGGGGGCAGAGGCCAGGGGCAAGAGACTAGCAACACGGATGAGGGAAAGGCACGGCACCTGGAGTGAAAATTCCCGGGTCAATGTCCTTGCTTCACTAACTTCCTAACTAAATGACCTTGGTGCAAGTCACTTCAGCTCCTTCAGCTTCAGTCTTCCCATCTGTAAAGCAGGCATTAGCCTGTATGTTTTACCTGTTCAGAGGTTATTCTTCTGCCTCTCACATCCCACGACCAGATCATCCCACTGGCAGATCTGACTCTAGGTCCTGAAGGCGTCCAGAATCTGGCTACCTCTTACCCCTCTCCCACCACTCAAGCCTGGGTCCCCTCCCACCGCTTAAGCCTGGGTTCCCACCCAGCTTCGGGCTCCCTCGAGCAGCCCCTCCTGGTCTCCCTGCTGCCACCGCTGCCCCCAGCAGGCTGAAGCTGCCAGAGCGATGCTGGCAAACCATTCCTAGACTGGATTGTGTCACTCCTCTGCTCAGAATCATCCACAGGGGAGAGAGCCAAAATTCTTGAGACCTCTCCCCAGATACACTGTGCCTCCCACCCCTCTCCAACCAATGGCTCCTGGCTGCAGAGACCGCAGGCACTCCTTGCCCAGGGCCACTGTTTGTGTGCCTGACAGCTCTCCCCAGGTACACACACATTGGCTCCCTCTCTCACCTTCACCATCCCACTTAAAAGCACAATCCTCACTCTTACTCTACCGTCTCCCCTGGTTTAGTTTTCTCCATAGCTTTTGGCACCGTCTAATGTATTCTGTTCATTGTCCAGAATGTAAGCTCCAGAAAGGCAGTAATGCTTGTCTGCTTTATTCTTAACTGTGTTCCCAACACCGAGACCTGCCTGGCACACATGGGAGCAAAGGGAGGGAGGGAAGGAGGGAGGAAGAGAGGGAGGGAAGGAGGGAGGAAGGGAGGGAGGGAAGGAGGGAGGAAGAGGGAGGGAAGGAGGGAGGAAGGGAGGGAGGGAAGGAGGGAGGAAAGGAGGAAGGAAGGAGGGAAGGAGGGAAGGAAGGAGAAAGGGAAAGGAAGGGAAAGGAAGGGAAAGGAAGGGAAGGGAAGGGAAGGGAAGGGAAAGGAAGGGAAAGGAAGGGAAGGGAAGGGAAGGGAAGAAGTACAGCATGTGGACTTTGTGCAAGGCTTTGGGGTCAGATGAACTTGCCTTCAAATGATAGTGATGCACATTTTTTTCTTGTCTATATCTTTCTGTTTTGAGTATGAGTCCTTGGTCAAGTTTCTTTGTTTTTTTTCACCCGTTGAATGTCGATGACAATACCCATGTCTCAGGGTTGTTTATACATTCTGAACAAGTACTTGTTATTGGTGTGCCTTGAGCTTCAAATGGAATGATATATGAAAGCATCCTGTAAACTGAAAAACAGTATAGAATTGCAAGATGTGGCTGGGCATGGTAGCTCATGCCTGTAATCCCAGCACTTTGGAAGACTGAGGCAGGAGGATCCCTTGAGCCCAGGAGTTTGAGACCAGCCTGGGTCACATAAGACGACCCATCTCTATAAATTAAAAAAAAAAAAAAAAAAAGAATTGCAAGATGTTACGTTATCAGGCACCTATAATGTGCTAGGCACTGATTGAAGCTGTGGAGGTGAACAGGCTCATATAATCCTCATGACAACGCTACATGGGAGGTACTGTCAGTTGTCCCCATTTCTAGATGAGGAGACTCAAGTCCCAATAACACACAGCTGTGTGCAGCAGGCCCAGGCCCTCTAACTCTTACCCACTGGGCGGAACTGCCTCCCCCAGCAGTGGCTCTGGTACTTGTAACAAGACAAAATGATATTAAAAACAGTCTTAGTATCCAAATCTGGGTGTTTTGCTCCCATTCTGGAGAGCAGCCGTATGTCCTGCCGTCCCCGGAGCCCCCTCACTAACCCTTTCTTCCGACTCCCAATCCCCGCTCCCAGTGGGGCCTGTCAAGGACCTGATTCCGTTTTCTGCTTGTATCCTTTTCCCTTCACCACCCCAACCACTTTCACGATTTTAAAGTCCCTTGAAGTTAATGACTCCTGTGTCCCGTAATTTAAGCGTGTTTTATGGAGTGGGATTTCTCAGTGTCTGATGTCCACACAGGAAGAATCTTCGCGCTTTGCTTTGATGCTTCGTCCAAGCCTGGTGGTTTTCTAGGACTCCCCACACTTACTGTCCTTCTATGTGTGTTTCCTTTAAGATGGTCGCTTACCATCCTAAAGGACAGGACAGGCTTAAAGCAAAGGACAGACGTTTGATTTTTGTCTTTCCAGCCCCTAGCATAGTATCTGACATACAGAAGGCACTCAGTATGTGATTTCCAATTGAACTGCAAATTGCTGATGTGGAAACTGAGGTTCCAAGAAGTTAAATCATTTATCAGGGCTACACAGGGGCCGGGTCCGAACCAGGATGGGAACCCAGGTCTCTCTAACTCCCACCCCTGTGCTCATCTGAGACTGTAGCTAGAAAAATCCCCCAGCCAGTCTTCATGACTCTGTTTCCCTCCCCAAGTCATCCTATATATTACTTCCAAGGTGAACTTCTTAAAACAGTGGTTTTATGATGTCACAAGAAATGACATGGGAGTTGTCTATTGCTTCATGACAAAATTATTCTACAGCATATCTTCACTGTAATCTGACTCCACTCTACCTGAACACTTTTTAAAGTGTCACATACTCTCAACAGACATTGTTCAGTTGAATTACGAATTGCTGATGGGGAAACAGCAATTTGCAGTTCAGCTGAAAAATCCTACATGTCATAGTCCACAGCGTGTCAAAGCCCAGGCCAGTTCCACTCGGCAGAGTTCCTCATGATCGCCAGACCCACAGGCTGGTGCTGCTGCTCCCTTCACCTCTTTATGTTCCATTCCTCACTGACTTCAATGGGCTTGGATCCTCAACTACAGATGAAAGTTAACAATGGTGACTTCTTATCTAGGCGAATTTCAATGCTGTAAAGCTATTATAAATTCTCAAAATGTATGTCACCAAAATCAGGAGAAATGAATATATTATAATAATTAAAAAGTAAATGTTGTTTCTTTCTTCCTATGTGATGAACACATAACATTAAATTTTACCATCTTAACCACTTTTAAGCACACAGTTCCAGTTCAGCAGTGTCAAGTATATTCATACTGTTGTGTGACAGAACTTTTTCATCTTGCAAAACTGTCACACTTCTTAAACATTACTTTTCTCTTCTTCCTCTCCTGTTCCCTGGCAACCACCTTTTCCACTTTCTGTTTCTATGATGTTGACTACTTTAGATACTTCATATGAATGGAATCATACAGTGTATGTCCTTGTATGGCTGGTTTATTTCACTAAGCATAATGTCCTTGACATCCATTCATGTGTACCAAGTGTTAGCATTTCCTTCTTTTTAAACACTATATAATATTCCATTGTTTGGCTAGCACTTCTATTGATTTTTAAAAAAGGAAAAAAAAAAAACCCAAAATATTCCATTGTGTATATACACACCACATTGTGTTTATCTGTTTGTGGGTAAACATTTGGGCTGCTTTTACCACTTGGCTATTGCGAGTAATGTGCTACTATCTTTTTGAGACCTTGCTTTCAATTCTTTAGTATACTGGATCGAACGGTAATTCTAGTCTTAATTTTTTGAGGGCCCTCCATACTGTTTTCCACAATGGCTGCATCATCTCACATTCCCACCAACAGTGCAATTTCTCCACATTCTCACCAACTGTAGTTTCTTTTGGTGGAAAAACATTTTTTGGGGGAGGGGTGGGGGACAAGGTCTTGCTCTGTCGCCCAGGCTAGAGTGCACCAGCACGATCTCGGCTCACTGCAACCTCTGCCTCCAGGGTTCAAGCGACTCTCCTGCCTCAGCCTACCGAGTAGCTGAGATTACAGGTGTGCGCCATCACATCCAGCTCATTTTTGTATTTTTAGTAGAGATGGGGTTTCGCCATGTTGGCCAGGCTGGTCTCAAACTCCTGACCTCAGGTGATCCACCTGCCTCGGCTTCCTAAAGTGCTGGGATTACAGGCGTGAGCCACTGCACCTGGCCCAAAAAGCCATTTTTGAAAATGATCTTGTACACAAGAAGCAAAGACTGCTCCAAATTGAAATCAGTTTTAAAACCCCAAATGCCTACATACAATCAATCTGAGAGCAGACAGAGCAGGCTCTTCCTACGACACTTCCCGCAGCTTCAGTCAGGTAGACAGAGCACATCCTTGATCATCAAAACTGCGTGCTGACTGTCAGCCCCTCTCTGGCTGGGGACAATTTCAAGAGAGCACATCTGTTCCACAGAGGATGGTCAATTCCAAAAATGTAATAAAGTGAATTTATAACGGTCTTGTTCAATAATCATGGTTAACCATCACTCCCAGAAACGCTGCCCTCTGGAGGCTCCTGATTCCTGGGGCCGCAGCGGCCCTTCCCCGTCCATCCCTCACGCTAATGTCTCATCTTCCTCCCCATCCCTGCTTTCCTCCTGGCTGCAGCTGTCAGGGAGTAGAACGCCCCCGTCCACATTTTCAGCCCTGGCCAGTTATAGCTTTAGGACCTACTACAGAGAACAACGTGGTAGCCATACGGGAGGTGTCATTTTGCTTTAAATCGGAAGGACTGTTACAAATCCAGTTGGAGAAGACATCAGGGAAAAAAAAAAGGCCCTGACTTATAAGTGGGGGAGGGTAGTCCTGGTGAGGGTGTGGTAACAGGGTGGAGGTTGAGGTATTTTGTTAAAGGAAAGGGAGGGGAGATCTAACACAGCCCTTAAACATCAGACACTTGACAAGGAGGAGATACAGATTTTAGCTATTTTCATGAGGCAGTCTCCAACACTGCCTAGCTAATGAGCAGCTGGTTCCTGACCAGCATCTCCCACCCAGCGTTTGTCCTTGGTGGGGAACTTCCCCTCCCTTGACTTCAGGGAAATTCCCCCACTCTTAAAATAATCTGCTAAAACCATGTATTTGAGAAAACCTCTCGCTGATCGCTCAGACTTCCTCAGAGTTGAGATAAGCCATTCTGACTTCCCATCTTAAAAACGGAAATGGCCAGCCCAGGCGGGCAGCTCGTGTTCACGGCCGGGAGCAGCTGTCGTGGGCTGCTGCTCTGTGGGCTGAAACCACGGATGGACCTCAAGAACTCAGGCCATGGAGATGCACACAGAGGGAACGAGCTGGGTCACAGGAACTGACAATGCCAAAACATGATGCACAACTTCCAGGGTCCATCCCCCTTCAGTGGTTCCCAAACACCCAGGGCCTGTGGCATCTATTCACCGGGAAAACGTTTAGAAAAATGAAGACCTTCCCTGCCCTGGGCCACTGAGTCAGGTTGGGTGGTGGGGGTGGGGAATGTATGCTGAGAATTTGTTTTGAAAAGCTCCTCAAATGATTCTGACACCTGGAAAAATTTGGGAACGACTCGACCTTCAGGTTAAGCTTACTTAAACCACACCGCAGGCTCAGGTTGTTCTAGGACATAAGCCTTTTGTTGCCTGTCCATGCAGCAAGCCACACGTTGCAGGCAATGGATTCTGACTGCATTGGCTGGAAACCTCTGCGTTAGCCAATCTGTATCACAGAGCGTTCCTTGTTCCAATGAACAGGACAAAATCCTTTCATCTATCCACGCTGATCTCTCCACCTGGAGCAACTTTCCCACCCAAAAGAGCCCATCAAATCCTGGCCCATCCTTCAAAAGTTTAACCACTGGCCGGGTGAAGTGGCTCATGCCTGTAATCTCAGCACTTTAGGAGGCTGAGGCAGGAGGACTGCTTGAGGCCGGGAGTTCAAGACCAGCCTAGGCAACATAACAAGATCCCATCTCTATTTAAAAATAAACCTAAAGAAACAAAAACTAACCAAACAAACAACAAACAAAAGTTGTAACCATCAGTGCTTGGTGACGGTTCCATGAGTTATTTTTCAGCTCCCTGATCCTCTGCCATAACAACATCTGCCTTTGATGTTCTAGAAACATGTTAGACTAACCTCTTTTAAAATATGCATCACATTTATATTATAGTTATTATTAAGTTTATATCTGTCCCTTTATATCCTCCCCCAACTCCTATCCTAGCTATGACTTTCTGAAAGACAAGGAACATGCTGAATAGTCTGTGTTGGGTGACTGAATTAAAGTATGAAATACGTTTCATGCTCCAGAATGTGAAATGTTACTGTTGGAAAAGTCACTAGTATATCCAATCTAGACTTTCAAGCCATTCTTCATAAATAGTATTTTTCAATCTTTTAAACATGTGGACAATAAGATCAAAAGGAATCTTAGAAATTGACATATTAACACTCACTGATAATCTGTTATTAATGTCTAAGGAGCTTTTAAAAATCATTCTCCCGATGTATAGCTTCACATCAGTATTCAACGTAGGGCCCTGCACCCTGGGCAGCCAACATCCCATTGGCTCCAGACCCCACAATCAAGCCAGCAGCTCCACTCTCTCCTGCTCTCAAAACTCAGCCTCTGTCCTGTCTCCAGTTCAGAGCTGGGGCGTTGGCTCTGGGCTTCTCTGTGTCTTGCGGTAAAGCTCTTAGGTTTTACCTCTGGCTTGTCCCACAGTGCCTGTCTTCTGTTCTTAGCCAGGAGCTGCTTGTTCTGGGGCTGCTGGCTCTGAGCACGGCTCCTCTCATCCATTCCGGCTGACACCTGCCGATCCATCCTGGGACCTCTCCTCTGCTCCGCCGCTCCCTGACAGCTCTCTGGGCTGGTGTCTCGTCAGCCCTCCCAGTTTCTGACGGCTGCCCAGCTGGCTGGACGGACCTGAGCAATCACCCATCTGGCTTCCAGGCGTCTTAAAGTGCGCCAGGCACTGTGCTCAGCACTGGAATAAGTCCTCTTGCGAGCCTCACAAGCATCCTGCAGTGTTGCTGTCTGATTATGAAGGAGGAAACTGCGGCTCAAAGAGGTTAAGTAACTGTCCCCAAGTTGCGGGGCTGGACTCAAAGCCAGGTGTGTCTGCCAGCAAAGCAATCCTGCTCTGAGCCTGTCTCAAGCTCGGCTTCAACTCACACTGACAGGAGGACAGGACAGGACAGCACAAAACAGCCGACAACCCACACACCCGCCCTCCCTGACATGGCGTCCTCCTGGGAGCCACCAGGCTGTCCCTCGGGGTCTGTCAGAGCCCCACAACACCTCCCCTGCCCCCTCAGGGCTCTCAAATGAAAGAAAACCCACCACAGGTAAGCTTTATTATTTGTTTTAAATATGGTGCTTGTTGTCATTTTATTACATGTACTCGCTCAGTAGAGCGCATAGGAGTGGCAACAGTTTTCGCAGTGCACGGACCGAGGCCCCTCTCAGTGAGGCAGGCGAGGGACTGCTGCAGAGGGTCAAGGCCGCAGAGGGCAGGTTCTGGTATGCTACTTCTCCGGGAGCACCGAGGGAGCACTGCTCAGGGCTGGAGGCTGGGTCGGGCTCCCCTCGGCCTCCGCTCTGTGGAAGGGGGTGGAGGAATGTTGGAGGACAGCCGGGGGCCACCCGCCCCCGCCCCTGCCCCGCCCGTTCATGCTGGCTGCGCTCCCCGCAGGAATGAACACACCCCTGCTCAAGGCCATGGGTGCAGGAACCCGGGGAGGGAGCACCCGCACGCCCGCTTCCTCCACCCGGGTCTTGCCAGGGCCGTCTCGCTAGCACTGCGGAGCCCTCTCACTCATGTGGTCTGTGTTCTCAATATAGAAATCGCAGGGCAACTTTTTTTTTTTCTTTTTTCTAAATTTTGGCCGGTAAAGCGGAGTACACGCCAGTCTTGTTTTGATAATCCACCAGACACAGAAGCCGTAACCACATCCCTGCTTTCTCTCTGCCAGCACAGAAACCAATCAAAACAAGGAAGAAAGCACAAACTACAAACTGTACTGCTCTGACAGGGCCCCAGGCTGCCGCGAGCTGCCGTCTACGGCTCCCATTCATTTCAGGCGAGGCGCTGGCGGCTATTTAGGGCGAAAACAGAGACAAGATCTGTTTCTAAAGCATCCTATTGTATCCATGTAGTGCAGCCAGGGAAAAGTCTGTCTGTGAAGTCTTGTTTTTTCTTACTTCCTTTTAAGAATGTGAGGATTTGAGTTTACGGCTTCCTAGTGTGAGAGTAGACCGTTTCTTTCACATTTAAATAGTCCAAAGAGTCCAGTTGACAATACTCACAGAAATACTAAAAAGAAAGCGGGAGATAAGGCACAAAGCAGTAAGCAAATACTGGGTAATGTCACTTTTGAAAACAGGAAACTATTTTTCAAAGATCAGTTCACAGTCTTAAACCTCACACATCCTAAATTAGCAAGAAACATTTTTATACACCCCAACAATATACTCTTGAATAAAGGAATTTCACGTAATAGAAGCAAAAACCAGTAACAATACCAGCAGCAAAACCCAGACCCCTTACTCAGGAAGGATGGTTCAGGCTTGATTCTTACGATTTTCTACTCCAGACAAGCAACTGTGCCATAAACAAAACCAATTTCTTTAACTGACTATGTCCACAACTAAAACTATCCTCAGTACCCTTTACAAGAAGAGTGAACTTTTTCCCACATGCTCACACCTGACAAGCAGCAGAGAGAGAGAGAGAGAGAGAGAGTGAGAGAGAGAAAGAGAGAGAGAAAGAGAGAAAGAGAGAGAGAAAGAAAGAGAGAGAGAAAGAAAGAACTGCAACTTGGGAAGGAAACAGCTGAATCAGCAACATGTCACAGTACAACAATCCATTCTCTGCACACATACCCAAGTGAAGGCTTTCCAGACTCCAGAATCTTGCTATCTCTCCTCTAGCTACCATCCTTCTGTTTAGAAAACGGCAACCTTCAGAGCAGGACCCGGGTGTGACTGAGGAGCCGGTCCCCAAGCATCACCGAGGACTGCACAGGCTGGCAGCTACGGGAACTGCAGAAATCGCTTATTCACTGCTTTGACGCTGTGTGCGTTCCCAGCCAGAGCCTGCCCAGAAACTGACAGCTGGCTCCACACTCCGTGTGACCAAGGTCTAGTGGCTACAGTGACATTGCGGGGGCCTTCAGAAGAAAATTCTAATCTAGGGCAAAACCTATACACACCAGAGCCAAACACGCTCACAAGCCATCAGGTGCTGTTGAGAGCCTTCAGTGAAGGTAGGAGAAATGGTATGTGCTGTTTTTAACTACAAACCCTAAACCTGAGTTAAACTTTCAGAGAGCTTTTCAAAAGGTATTTATTTCACAAGAAAAAAGCACCGGGGTCACTTAGTTCAAAAATATAGTTAGGATTTCACAACGTGGTATGACAAAAATTTGAGTTATGACATTGCATTGTTAGCTATAAATTCATGAAATCACTTTAAAAGAGTGATTTTGTTCAGAAGGTATACATGTAAAGGCATACATGTAAAGTTCTCTCCAGCTAATATATTCTGGGTTGTTTTTATTTCCTCTATACTCTTCTATACTTTCCAAATTATCTACGACGAGCAAGTCTGTCTTTCATATTGTGAAATGACTGTTAACAAAGCGTGAGCTTCCTTCCATTTCCCCAGAAGCAGAAGACACTGCTTTTTTAACTTTAGGAACAATGAGATAATATATATGCAAAGTAGTGACCTCATAGTAACCTCTGAATAAATGCGGGTTTAAGCTGGGCCCGCTGGCTCATGCCTGTAATCCCAACTACTCAGGAAGATGACGCAGGAGGATTGCTTAAGCCCAGGAGCTCATGACCAGTCTGGGCAACATAGCAAGACCCTATCTCTAAAAATTAAAAACAGGTCTGGGCAAGGTGGCTCACACCTATAATCCCAACACTTTGGGAGGTCAAGGTGGGAGGATCAATTGAGCTCAGGAGTTTGAGACAAGCCTGGGCAACATAGCAAGGCCCCGTCTCTACTAAAAAAAAAAAAAAATTATATTAGCCATGCATAGTGGCATGTGCCTGTGGTCCCAGCTACTCAGGAGGCTGAGGTGGGAGGATTGCTTGAGCCCAGAAGGTGGAGGCTGCAGTAAGCTATGATCGTACCACTGTACTCCAGCCTTGGTGACAGAGTGAGATCCTGTCTCTAAAAATAAAAAAATAAAAAAAAAAATTAGCTGGGCAGAGTGGCACATGCCTGTCATCCTAGTTACTCAGGAGTCTGAGATGGGAACATCGCTTGGGCCCAGGAGTTCGAGGTTGCAGTAAACTATAATCACACCACTGCACTCCAGTGTTGAGTTACAGAGCTAGATCCTGTCTCTAAAATAGATCCATCCATCCATCCATCCATTGGGGTTAAACAAGTGATAGTGCCAATTAGTAAAATGTGTGCTTTATAGTGATGGGCTTTGGAGTCAGACTGCCCATGTTCAAAATCTGCTTTCCCATAACAAAATCAGGTAAAGTTTCCAAGCCTCTGGGCAGCTCACTTTCCACATCTGTGGAGTAGGGATAACTGGACAGTCCATAATCCTCATAGGGTTACTCGAGAACACATTGCAGTGTTTGGAGAAGCACTGGTTCTTCACTGGGGATTAGCCATCATGCTGCTGCTGTTGCTCCAAAAAACCTGTGATCCCTTAATAACATGCTAGTTCCCAGAGAAATCACAGCATGAAGTCAGAACGGAAAGCTGTATGATTAGTAATAACACACATGTTGACTGTATGTGATATTGTAGGCTTTTCTTATCTTCAAATAACTGTGGCTATTTCTGTTGATCTGGTGCATCCCACCCTTAAATGCAGGTAAGGACAGTTTTCTGGGAAACTCGTAGCCTTAGTTACCCGCACTACGAGTGAAACACACACACGATCACACAAACTCTTATGACCAGATCAGCTGGAAATCTTTCTCTTACAGAAATTTTATTTATTTTATTTTGAGATGGAGTCTCGCTCTGTCACCCAGGCTGCAGTGCAGTGGCGTGATCTCTGCTCACTGCAACCTCCACCTCCTGGTTCAGGTGATTCTCCTGCTTCAGCCGAGTAGCTGGGATTACAGGTGTGCACCACCACACCCAGCTACTTTTTGTATGTTTAGTAGAGATGGGGTTTCACCATGTTGGCCAGGCTGGTCTCGAACTCCTGACCTCAGGTGGTCTGCCCACCTCAGCCTTCCAAAGTGCTGGGATTACAGGCATGAGCCACTGCACCCAGCCTCTTATAGGAATTTAAAAAGATGATTTAAAAGAGGCAAATATTTAAGATGTTTAACAGATAATTCATTCAATAGAGGCATATTCACAATAAAGGTGGTAGTTTATTAAATTATAGACTCAAAAGACTCCTTGATACTGTTTTTCACAGCAGACTACTCTCTCTCTCGTGTAAAGTCTCCTAAGTATACCTCATGGAATACTAGTTGCATACTATGCTCCAAGGAAATAGTTTGAAAACCACTGTATATTGTATCTACTTCTTGGACATCCTACAGCATTCATCAGTAATCACAGGCTCTAAGAAGTTCGCACTGACAGCTGTGCCATCTTGTTTAACAGAGAATTTAACAATCGTGTTTGGCCATGATGCTCTCTTTTCACGACAACGCATATTACTACACCAAAAGAAGGTATCCTCTGGCCTTGCTACTCACAGTAGGGCCGATGGACCAGCAGCATCAGCGTGACCGGGAGCTGGTGAGAAATTCAGATTCCTGGGCCCTGCCCCAGGTCTGTAGAATCAGAATCAGCATTTTAACAACATCCCAGGTCGTTCAAATGCACATTCAGGTTTCAGAAGTGCTGTTCTAGGCAACTCAAGAAACTACACAACATACTTGGAGAAGCACTGCCATGAGGCAAAATCTTGAATATCGATATCTTTTCTCACCAATTGAGAAACTATCGAAGACCATGGAATGAATGGGTGGGTTTGAGCTTAGTCATTCTGACTAAGGTAAAATGCATAATACTCAGATACAAAGCAGCAGAAAGTAGGAATTAATTCTCAAGGTTATCCATCCCAACAAAGCCTAAATTCCAGAAGGAGGCAAATAAAATCCAGTGTTTTCATTCTCTATAAAGTTTTTGTTGTTGTTGTTAAAATCATTAGTTTTCAAAAAGCTCTCTTGGCCTCATTTTCTTAGAACTTGGTAGGGTCTGTTTGCTCACTTTCACTTTTCATTGGCATCTGGTACAAGAGGATAGTTTCTGTTTCCCAAGCACTTTCTCTCAATCCAGAGATGGGGTCAGGACACTAGACTAACATGCGTGGGATTATAGGATCTTAAACCAGAGGCATTCACTAGAGATTACTGTGTATGCAAAACAAAATAAAAAGAAGGAAAACAAGTAAATAAATAAAGACTGCCTTGAAATGAGGCATCTTCTCAAAGGATGTGACCCAACACCCTTTTATGTGCCCACCAGCTTGGATATGGCCCCATTACCAAGCACTACAGGACATGTGCTAGATGGAGGAGCCCAGGGAACAGAGTCACACTATTCTGTGGCAAAGGACAATCACCAACTTTAGGAAATGGGCTCAAAGATGGGCACATCAGCCAGCCACCCTTCTAAGATGGTTTTGGAAGAAGTTACTACTAATGTAGAAAGGGTCATGACAGAAGAAGGAGCTGTGACTTTTAGCTTAAATTTTTTTTTAGTGATCAGAGCCTACATTTACCAGATCAAAAGAATGCTACAACAAAAACCTAAACCATAGTTCAAGGAAGTCTTAAAATCCTGATTGGGCATTGGTGGCTCACGCCTATAATCCCAGCACTTTGGGAGGCTGAGGTGGGAAGATCACTTGAGACTGAGAGGTTGAGGCTGCGGAGAGCTGAGACTGTACTACTGCACGCCAGCCTGTGTGACAGAGGGAAGCCCTGCCTTCAAAATAAAAAAGGAAAATCCAACCCCCAAATTAATCTCTTCACCATTACCTCACTGGGGCTGGGAAATGACCATCATCAACTACTGGTAACATTGAAAGGATTAAGCGAAGGGATCAGATCCACAGGTGGGAGTGGAGATAGCCAACTTACATATTAACATGAAAAGTGGAGCAATCAGAGAGGACAAAATAAACACTGAGGGCTGTGTGTGGTGGCTCATGCCCTGATCCCAGCACTTTGAGAGGCCAAGGTGGGAGATCACTTGAGGCTAGGAGTTTGCGACCAGCCACAGCAACAGAGTAAGACCCCATCTCTACAAAAAATAAAAAAAATTAGCCCAGCTTGGTGACATGCCTTGAGTCCCAGTTGCTCAGGAGGCTAAGGTGAAAGAATCCCTTGAGCCCAGGAGTTCGAGGCTGCAGTGAGCTATGACTGGGCCACTGCACTCCAGCCTGGGTGATAGAGCAAGACATTATCTCTATAAAAATTAAAATTAATTTTTAAAAATAGATGTTGAAAACACAGAGGATGTTATGATCATTTTTATTCTATAGATACAGAAAGTTATTTCTGCTAAGCTGGTCCCAAAACCCATATATATTTACATATATATGGGAAAGAAATGTCATAAAGTTATTGGAGAGGCAAGTTAGTAGCAGTGTCTCAAACTCGGAACAGTAGTCAGCACTTGACCTCCCAGGAGGATTTCTGGAGACTGAGAAGGTTCATTAAGGTTCTTGAGATTGAGTGGCCATTAAGGTTCCTTTGAGCTCCACATTTCTGTTAGCTTCTTAAGTATGACATGGTAGATATTTTCTTCTATGACCATCTCCCAATTAAGTGCAGAGAGATGACCAGCACCAAAGTTTCCCACCTACTGCAGCTTCTGTAAAGAGTGGCCTCCCTTCATGGTACAGACATATCCAGAACCCAGGAATATCCTTGGAACTTTATGTCCCCACTAACTTTGATATGACCCCATTACCAAGAACTACAGGACAGGTGCTAGGCAGAGGGGCAGGCCCCAGGCGAGAGTCATGCTGTCCCCTGGGAAAGCACGGCTATCAGCTTTAGGAAATGTGCTGAAGGACGGGCACATCAGCCAAGAACCAAGGTTGCCACGGGCTGGAATGAGCCATGATCCCAATTCCCATATGGACAATGACTACTCAGAATCAGGAGTGACACAGCCAGGACCTGTGGACATCACTGGCCATCTCCCACAGCTGAGACAGGGCTGCACGTTCTAAAGCTGGGATGGGAAAGTCCTTCACAGGAAACAATTTGCTACACTTGCTATCAGTTATTCAGGCCAATGTCCACTCCCATAAATAACCGAGTACCCAGAGTGACCCCTTCATTCTGAATGGATTAAAGACAAACACGATCATTAATCTACAGGTCGCAGTGATGCTGCTTTCCAAAGGAACTCGAAAGGCATTGAAAGTAACACAGGGCACGGCACGTCCTAGCACAAACTGATGAGCAGGGTGGACGCTGCTTCGGCAGGCCGACTCCTGTTGGGCAAAGGCAGGCTGAAAAGCCACTCAGCAGCCACAGCCTCTTTACCACAGGAGGGGCGGGCCCCATCACACCCAGCGCAGGAAATGGAGCCTGAAGCACAAGGGCAAACTCTGTGAGGCCCGCCCCGGCCTACTTCAAGACAGCTCTGAAGAAAAAGGGCCTCTCTTCATGCCTTCAGAGCGACTGCTTTTCACTCGGGAGCAATGCAGCCCTGAACACACAAAACCAGCGAATATGTGCTCTCGGCGGCGTCAATGAACCCCTTCATCGCTCCCCCCTACTCAATATCCCACCCTCTCCAAACACAGCTCCAAACAAGATACTCTGGACCTGGGCACGGACTAGAACTTTGATTAATGCAGAAATAAATATAACATTGTCCTTTAAAAGATCAGGTGCCGTCTTCAGCTGAAGGCCATTGTGTTCCTGTTCTCTGTAAGCACACGTGGATTGTTCATCCTTCAGGACCTAGTACAGATTTCACTTCTTTTCTGTATTTACCTGGTTATTTTCAGATCCTTAGGACCGAGCACATTTCAAACATAACAAGAACACAATAGGGATTGGAGGAATATAACTTTTTTGTTTTAATAGAAGGCAGTTATTGGGACGTGGTCTTTAAAACTGCCAACAGGCATATCTTTGTGCAAATCAATTACACGATATTGTGTTTTGTGATGGAGAAAACATACGGGAAACTGAGTAGAATGGAAAGCAATCTGTGTTTTCCAGTCTGATCTCATTTGAATGCTAACTCCACTGTCTACTCATTACATCTTGCTTAGCCAAGCTAGGAAAAGTTACTGAGTATTTCTAAGGCCTGACCTTGTCTGTAAGATCAGGCCAGGAATACGTACAGAGTGCTACTGGCTCTTGGCGGTGGTTCGCTAGACGTTTAGCGCTCTCGCTCTCCTTCCTCTGACTTTTAGTATTCTTTCTTCTTTTAAAATCCAATTTCTGAAGCTTAGCAGTAAGACAGATGATATTTTCAATGACTTTTACTTTTTAACTCTAGCAGGTAAGAACTGAGAATGTTTTAACTGCTAAAAGATGAAATTTCATGAGTTTGCTAAAAAAAAGTTTAATACTTTATGATGTTTTTCTGAGACAGAAATAGAACACTATATTCCTTCTAAAAAAATCTCGATGGTAGGCAACAACGAGGCATGAAACACCAGCTAAGATAACTGCTATGGAGCTAACACAATCTCCAAGACTTGCAGGCGACACGTCACTAAAGGCCGTATTTGCAGTCCTTGTTCCTGCGTACAGAAGCCTTTCATAATTTCTAAATTCCTTTGGATGCTGTGGAATCCAGGCTGTCTCACAGCAGTCAGAAACAGGCATTTGACTACAGGCAGTCTTAGCAGTCAGGAAAACACTTGCTATGAGTCCTGATAAGTGAATTGATTCATCTTGTTTTCTAAATACAGCTGGCCCTCCGTACCTGTGGGTTACACATCTGTGGACTCCACCAACTGCAGATTGAAAACATTTAAAAAACTGTGGCCGTACTGAGTATGTACAGACTTTTTTCTTGTAACTACTCCCTAAACAATGCAGTATAACAACTATTTACATAGCATTCACTTACATTGTATTGATATTAGGTCTTTAAATAATCTAGAGGTGACTTACAGTATATGGAGGCTGGGCATGGGTTATATGCAAGTACTAGGCCATTTTATATCAGGGACTTTTGCACAGCCTTGGAGTTTGATGTCTGTGGAGTCCTGGAACTAACCCCCCTCAGACAGCCAGGGATGAGTGTATAATCAACGGCCAATATTCCTTGGCATGAGTATAAAGTGAGATGTGGGGTGAGAAGGGAACGCAGCAAGGCTCATGGCATCCCCACCTAACAATCCAAGTGCTCCATCACCAATTCTCCAACCAGCTTTCCTGACAGCTCTGCTGTTACCATGCAACAGGCACCAAGCAAGTGAATCCTGAGTTCCTATTTTCCCTCTGATTCTTTATTGAAAGAAAATATTTGAAAATCGATTTGAGTAACATGCAGAAGCAGACAGAGATAATTCAAAAAACAAGAGAACAAAAAGATTTTATGGGATGCTTAAAGTCATTTTTCAAAGGCATCACACACACCTCAACACCTGCTATGGCTTTTCTTGTTTTCCTTCCTTTTAACAAAAAATTTAGTGGAGTCTCTGGGTGACACATTGAAAAATCGTTGGACAATACCTAAAATTTGGGGCCCAGAAAATCTATAAAAAACATCCAATCAAGTTTTTTTTTTTTTTTTTTTTTTTTTTTTTTAATAACCTGAACACACGCATTTTAAATTTGCTTAACTTATATTTGGATAATAATTAAACAGTGTATTATTCCATATAGACTCCAAGTGTTCTAGGACTTTACTAAGTAGACTAAATGACTTGTCTAAGCTACATTGCTGATTAGTGCAGTTACATCAGTAACTCAGAACTCTGGATGTAAACAGTTTCCTGCTCGTCACTGCCCTTGTTGCCTGTGTAGTTAATGCTTCCCTAGTTAATTAGTAATAGTTACTGCACACTTACTGTGTGCCAGGTCATTCTTCCACATCTGTGGGGCAGATGATATTAATTTCTCCCATTACAGATAAAGACAAGAAGACTTTGAGATTAAGGGACTTGCCCAAGGATTGGGATTACACTCGCACTTTTTGACCCAAAGGTCTATTAATAAGAACTTTAACTTTCCTAATAATTAGGACAGAATAAGGCCAGAATAATCATATGAGTAACCTCCCTTTTGTGATACACTTAGGCTATGAATCAAGAATTCTTATTGTCTTATTCTATTGACAGTCCTAAGGAAAATCAGAAATATGGTGTGATCTGATCAAACAATCAGTGCAAAAATTTGTTATCCCAACAAATCAGAAGTAGGATTTTAACAATCACAAGAGAGTTAAAAAAAACAAAAACCAAAAACCAAAAAACTTTGTTTTAAACAAAAAATAAATCCAAATAATTTGAATACATTTCTTTACTACAAGATTTTTCAAAGAAATAACCTTCAGTAATTTCTCATAATTCAATTAATTTCATTTAAAAAATCAAATTTGAAACAATATAAGCACTTACTATGATTAAATCCACCTACTTCCTAAATGTTGGGGATTAATATCAATTCTAAATCAACGAATGCAACTTTCTGATGTGTATTCTTACCATCTCTTTGAAAAACATTTAGTAAGAATAAATGCTGACACATTCATACCAACAAGCTTTCAGATACTGGTAATATACAGACAAAATAATTTTTTATATCGTAGCCTAACAAATTGTTTTTCATTAGTCCTGAGCCTTTATGGGATATTTTCAGCTATAAAATCAGAAAACCATCAACACGGCTTAAGCAAAATAGACAAAATACCTCAATTTTAAGACAACTCCCCCCCAACATCCCCCCATGGCATTCTGGCCCTGCCCTAGCACTGAACTGCTGAACTGAAACTTCGTTTTGTTTTGTTTTTTTAAGGTCACTAAGCTCCTCCCTGCCGCTGAATCCAGTGGGCATTTTCCTGTCTACGCTTCTGTGCATTTGACAGTGTGAGCCACTCCCACCTGGAGGCCCTGGCCTCCTTGGACATCGGGGACACCGCGTACCTGCCTGGCTACTTCTTTTCTATTGTCTTTGTGAATTTCTTTGCCTTCACTGGTCCCCAAATGTTGGTCCCCAGAGCGTGGTTCAAAAGATCCTCTTCTAGTTTGTATCCCCCCTCATCTCGCTCCTTCCTCGAGTTTTAGGAACCACTTTGCTGACTCCCGAATCTTCACCTCTAGCTTTGGGTCCCTCTCCTCAAAATCAGAGCTTCAAAATCAAGGATGTGGTGATGTCATCTTCATCGAGCTGCCCACGCGTAGCTCTGACTTGACCTGCCTGGAATGGAGTAAGCTCCCCAAATGACCTACATGCTCGTCTCCTAGGCTCCCTGTCACCCAGGCATCAGAGGCAGCACGGACGGCTGCTCCCTGGCCCCAAACATCCAATTACCTCGACCTCGAAGTTCTTCCTATCTCCAGTGCCACTGTCATTTTCCGAGGCAACAGACTCCTGAGGTCTCCAGTCCTCCACGATCCAGCCAATGATCTCTCTGAAATGCACATCTGATCATCTCACTCCCCTCAAAAGCCCTCAGTGGCTCCCAGCTGCCCAGGCTCTGTCCTCCCAGGCAGTCTGACCTTAGGGGAGGCCCACCTCTCAGCCTCCTCCTCTGCATCCTGCTACAGCCTTGACCTGGAGCTGAGGTCCTCTGACTTGTAGCAATCGGGCTGCCTCAAAGCCCTGAGCCAAAAAAAGAGCCCCATGCATGCATGCCATGAACATGTTAACACATACATAGGTGCAATCATTCACCTTTGTCACGATGCAGGACAAGGCTCCCTGTGTACGATCAACTGACTAGAATTCTGCATTGTCTCTTGTACAATCCACACCCATATGCGTCCACTATGATTTTCAGTTCTGGCTTCTTTAACACTGAGCGATAAAACCAGAGACACTGGTGAACCAATTTGAATACAGACTCCTTGATATTTCCATTTTTTCCAAGCTGTCAATTCTCATCTAATTTGATAGAATTTTCTTTAACAATTTACTTTTACTGAGTTTCACTGGGTTTCTCCAAACTCTTCTATTTCATTGTCATAGATGCCAAGTCTCCTTTCATAGTCACATTTTATTTCCTTACATATTATCTAACTCAGTTCCACATCATCATAATAAAGCACTGCCATAAACAGGCTTGGTGGGGTCATGCCCTTGACTCCTGGTGAGGATACAACTCTACCTGTGGGACCAGGGAAGAGGAGCCAGGAAGGCAAGTGCAGGCCACACTGCGGGATCTGCCAGCTCCTTACAGAGGCCTGGAGGACACTGTGACCTGATCAGCGTGGGTTTCTTTTGGGCTACTCTCCTCTCAACTTCTCAGATGTGCTCTCCTTTCTCTGGCCTCCACTTCTGCCTGGAACGCACTCCCCCTAACAACAAACTTAGTCTAACTCCCTTCATCCCTCAAGCCTCATTTGAGGTCATTTCCTCCATGAGGGCTTGGGACAGCCCAGATCCGACTGACATGCTCCCCGCTGATACTCGGCATGCGTGCAGCTGTGGTGGCCTTTCCTATTCATCCGCCACACTGGCAGCTCTGTAGGAACTCTGTAGCTTCCTCAGACCCGCCCAGCCTCTGGGACTACTGTGCCTCATTTATAATAGGGACGTATGTGTTTGTTAAATGGATCAAAACCAAGGAAGTATCTTCAAAACCAACAGCATGTTTAAAATCCAACTCACGCCAGGTGTGGTGGCTCACACCTGTAATCCCCAGTACTTTGGAAAGGCAAGGCAGGAGGCCAGGAGTTGGAGACCAGTCTGGGCAACAGAGTGAGACTCTGTCTCTAAAGAAAATAAAAAATAATAGTACAATAAAATAAAATCCAATTCAAAAAGATTTCGGAGCACCGTGGACATTTCCTGAGACAACACTGGTTGATTAAGCCCTAGTGGCCCCTCCTATAGCATTTCCCAAAAATTTTAAGCTCATCAAAGTATCATAATGGTGAGTTGACGTGGTTTTACAACCAATACTAATCCCTCAACAGGGAAAAGTACATAAATACATAAATAAGTAAATCTTTTCCATTCCTAAGGGGATGTATACACTCAGTACAAAATCAAACAGAAGAAACCAGAGTGGTAGACAGGGAAAGAATGTCACCCCCGGAGTGATAACCCCCAAATGTACTTTGAAACCACTGGGCCTTAAACACACTGGAAAATGTCTTGGTACATTTTTGTTTTTTCTTTATACAGACCAACCTCAATTCTGTGCAGAAACCATCTACCAGGGTAAGAAAGCAAGTGAAGTTCTGGGGGCTGTTTTGGGGATGGCAGGTGGGGATGGCTCCCCTTGGTGGCCGTGTGGGCGGAAGCCCCTTGCTCTGCCCACTCCCCGCAGACAGCAGCAGAAAGATGCACTGATCTGTTCACAAGAAGAGCCCCCATGAGATCCCCTAAGACCGTTGGGAGCTGTGGTCTTCCCCATTCTCTCGGGCTTAGCAAGGAGGTAGCAGCATTCCTGCAGGGTCACTCGCATGTGCTGTTGGACCCCGGAGGTTCCTGGGAGGCCCAGCACCCAGCTCAGTGTGCACAAGGCCAGGCATGAGACAAGACGCCCACGGGCAGCCTGCAGATGCTTATCAAAACTACAGCTTACCCATGTGGACGGTCCACCCCAAGGATGCTAACCTTGCTCCCCAGTGGCTAGCTAGCATATGCTGTTTTTGTCAATTTCCTGCCCTGGCAAAGCTCCTGATATGGACCTGAGTAGGGGAAGAGCAGTAACCTTGATCGTATGGGGAAGAGAAGGTGTTTCTGTGCTAGAAAGTGTTCATTTAGAACTCAACATTTCTTTTAAAATAGTCCTTAGTTTGTTTTGTGGTAAAAGGGAAAATGTAGCATGCTGGATTTATCACTAAGACATTTATTTTCAAAATTTAAGTATCTTATTCCTCACTCATATCTCTAACTTTTCAGTCTCTCTCTTTTTTTTTTTTTTTTTTTAGCGGAGAGGAGGTCTTGGCTCTGTTGCCCAGTGTTGCCCAGGCTGGAGTGCAGTGGTGTGATCTTGGCTCACTGCAACCTTTGCCTCCCAGGCTCAAGCAATCCTCCCATCTCAGCCTCCTGAGTAGCTGGGACTATAGGCACGCACCACCACTCCTGGCTAATTTTTTGTATTTTTAGTACAGATGGGGTTTCACCATGTTGGCCAGGCTGGTCTCAAACTCCTGGGCTCAAGTGATCTGCCCACCTCAGCCTCCCGAAGTGCTGGTATTACAGATGTAAGCTACGGCGCCTGGCCTTTCTTTATTCTCATGGTAAACTCTGGTATAAACAAGGACCAATTTTGCACATCTGTGACACTTTTTACTTGCTTTCTTATTGACAAGCAGAATCCATAATTTGTCGCTGTTGTTGAGATGGAGTTTCACTCTTGTTGCCCAGGCTGGAGTGCAATGGCATGATATAGGCTAACTGCAACCTCTATCTTCCATGTTTAAGTAATTCTCCTGCCTCAGCCACCCAAGTAGCTGGGATTACAGGCATGTCACCACACCCAGCTAATTTTGTATTTTTAGTAGAGAAAGAGATGAGGTTTCACCATGTTGGTCAGGCTAGTCTTGAACTCCTGACCTCAAGTGATCCACCCACCTTGGCCTCCCAAAGTGCTGGGATTACAGGTGTGAGCCACCACACCCGACCAGAATCCAGAATTCTTATAGTCTGAGAGCAGGTTTTCAAAAGCGCTGCTCTCTTCACCACTCACTGGCCAGCTCAGCTGTGCTTCTCAGACAGGCTGGTTGGCATATAATTTGGGTCATGCTGTCCCCTTCACAGATCAAGATGTTATTTATTTATAACCTGCCTTTAAAGGACTCAATTTTTGGTTGTTTCCTAATGAAAAATGTGGACAGATGGTTATGATTTAGTTTTACAACCTGCCTGCTAGCAATTCATATTATTGTATCACTCTGATAAAGAATGAGTAATTCAGCCTAGCTCACTAGAGGGCTAGACTGGGTCAATTTGCTTCTCTTTCCTAGCTTGCAAAAAAGAACTATATTTGCCAAAAAAAAAAAAAAGTAAAAATTAAAAAAATCAAATTAAGCAATTACTTCAGTAAGTTAGAAACACTTTCTAAATGGCAAGTCAACTTGCCAAGTTTGTGTCCCCCCAAAAAGGGCATTTTCTCTAGTTTTTATATCTAGCTATTATTGTACCTAATCTTGACGTTCCTCTCTTATTATCTGGCATTATTACTAAATGCTCTAATATAGTATATACCTACGGGTTAACTAAAGGGCTTTCAAGAAATGTAACAGACCAGGTATCATTTTTTGAAAGGGGTCTACCCACATCGACTGACTTCGGTGCATGGGTGTGCATTCGTCCTGTGCTTGTCTCTGTGAAGATCCCACTCAAGTCTAACAGTGAAGGAAACTGGACAGCATCCTCTCTACGAGACAAGAAAAGCAAGCTAATCTGAACTCTGGACGAGATAAGCGGAAAGAGAAGGGGAATGGATAACAGAGAAGAAGGAATTTGAAATTCAAAGTAAGAATTCGGAAAAGCAATCAGATTTGACTTCTGATCCACATAAACAGACCGGTTAAAGGAGGAAGTATAGTTGGAACCCAATGTAAGTACAGAAAAATTAGGAGCTTAGGTAGGCTGTGATGGAGTCAGTTGTCTCAAATGAAAGAGAAAAGCTTAATTGAAAGCAAAGAAAAGGCAGAAAAGATAATTCCCCGGGACAATCTTCTAGCAGTGCAGGCATCCCTCCTAGAACCCAAAGGACGGGGAAGCCACAAACACCATCCCCAACAATGCAGTGGTGTTTGTTACAGATTGTCACTCTTCCCTCCGATAAGGCTCCAATAAGTGCCACTGAGATTCATTATCCCAACGCTATTATCCCAAATAACACACCCAGTAGCCTACAAACATGACTCAGGCCTGTGCCACGTGACCTGCCTTCGCAGGCTGTGTGGCTGGTAAGAGGTAAGACAGGCGCTCCAAACAGGGCCAGAGAAAAGTGGCAAGAGAAAGGAAGAGCACAGCACGGCGCTGCCAAGTTCTCAGAAGGGAGGGCTCCATTCACCTAGAAAGACTCTGCCTTCATTTCTTTAAAAAAAAAAAAAAAAAATTAAATTGCAATGTTCAATTTTCTGTATTTTGAGAAAAATTTAGTTGTGGGTACTACTTAATTTGGAGAGTTTTTTGTATTATTATTTTAAACTCACATAATAATTGTACAATATTTATGGGGCATAGTGGTGATATTTCAATATATGTATACAATGTGGAATGATCAAATCAGGGTAATCATCACATCAAGCACTTATCATTTACTGGTATTAAGAACATTTGAGGCCGGGCGTGGTGGCTCACGCCTGTAATCTCAGCACTTTGGGAGGCCGAGGCGGGCGGATCACGAGGTCAGGAGATCGAGACCATCCTGGCTAACACGGTGAAACCCCGTCTCTACTAAAAAATACAAAAAACTAGCCGGGCGTGCTGGCGGCGCCTGTGGTCCCAGCTACTCGGGAGGCTGAGGCAGGAGAATGGTGTGAACCCAGGAGGCGGAGCTTGCAGTGAGCTGAGATGGTGCCACTGAACTCCAGCCTGGGCGACAGAGCGAGACTCTGTCTCAAAAAAAAAAAAAAAGAAAAAAAAGAACATTTGAATTCTTCTAGCTATTTTGAACTATACAATACATTGTCATTAACTGTAGTCACAGTAGGACTTATTCCTTCTGTCTAGCTCTATTTTTATATCCATTTACCAACATTTGGTTATCAAGATTTTGAGAATACCTGACCAGGGAGGAGAAATATACTTTCATTATTATTTAAAAGTTGATACTACAGAAAATATCAAATACACACAAAAGCAAATAATACCATGAACCCACAATTATCAATCTTTTGCCAACATTGTTTCAACTATTTCCCCCCAACTTTTTTGGAGTATTTTAAAACAAATCTCACATATCATATTTTATGCAGAAAGTATTTCACTATCTATAACAAACAAGGACTTAAACATAACTGCACTGTCTTACTCCAGCTAACAAAATTAAAAATAATTCCTTTGTGTTGCCAAATATTCAGTCCATCTGAAAATCTCCCCAATGTGTCTCAAATGATGCTTTTATAGCTAGTTTGCTGAGATCACTTTGCGGGCTTATGGAGCTGGATGCCATTCTAGCACTTCATTGGTATGTGAACCTAAAACTCTCAGTGCATGGAAAGGAAGGAGTTCCAGGACAGAGATGGAAATGCTAGAGATGGTCTATCATGTGAGTCACACCACCCGTTGGGCTGCATCTCCCATGTGACAGCAGCTTTTATAACTAATGTACTGCTAATCTCTCTAGGCCAGAGATGCTGCTGAGAGACGGTTCCACTGCAATGCAGACCTGGTCCTCCATGGAGGTGGGACATCTGTCATGGCAAAGGTGGACATAGTTACTATACCACACAGCAGGGCCAGCTTGGTCATCCGAATGGTTTAACCCATGAAATCTCTGGTTGTGCTGTTAACTGATCTCCGGGTCCCTAGGAACAAAACAGATGAGTGATTCCACTAAGGTATCACAAGATTGTGTAGGAGGAACTCTCCAGGGCTGGCGAGCAGAGCCCGACTCTGAGCCACCATGACAGAGAAGACAAGGGAGGGCCCTCACTCAACTCCTAGACTCAGGCTTCTTGATGGAGCAGAGCCAGGGAGCCTCAGGGTAGCCATGTTAGTACAAGTCTTCTCCCTAGCTTCTCAAAGAGGACTCCTACCATCCGCCTGGTGACCGTGTCCTCAGGACAGGGAAACTCCCGGCAGCAAACGTAAGTAACACTCTTCCCAAGCCTTTCTGAGTAGGAGAGATTGGCTTTGGCAAGGTAAGGATTTAGCTCGTGTGCACTCCCGGTTAGGAGCTAATGGCTTGGCTGAATGGCCTGGAGGAATGTGGAAAGAACAAGATGGGCTGAGGATGGGTTTGGGGAAGGGGTATAACTGGCTACATCAGAATACACACAAAGCATGAGATGATGTCCATCCTACATGAATCCTTATTGCAAGAGAAACTAATTAATCATCCTGTGGACATGATGTCCCAATGTGCAGCTAGATGCCAGTCTTCCTTCCCAGTCACCTTGATACTTGCTCAGTGGGTTCATAAAAAGGAAAAAAAAAAAATAAATAAAGTAAAAAAAAAAAGAAGCAAGCAAGAAAAAGGCCATGGTGGCAAAAATGGATGCCAAGCCTGGGCTAAACCACAGGAAGTCTGGGCCTTCCCCTCAACAAAGCTGATGATACGGTTCCCTGCAGGCACCAGACAGCCCCTTGTGGAAAGTTGATTGCAGTGGGGCCTTTTCATAATAGAGGGGGTGGTGATTTGTCCCTACTGGAAGGGCCACTTATGCTGGGCTTGGATTTGTTTCCTGCGCTGTCAGACCTCTGTGGATCCTCCAGAAGGCCCCGATCCTGTCGCAGCATCTCACGTGCCACCCAGGCCCAGAACGTCACACAGAAGGAAGCACATGACTCCATCACACTCAATAATGACCAGATAAAAATCAAATGACAGAGGCAGCTTGGAGACACACCCAGAAGTTGCCATACCGCCCCGGACGGGACGCGGGCTCTGAAGCAGTGAGTAATTTGGAGAGGCTCGCCCACAGCAGAAGATTCAGAGCCGGAAACCAAGGGTAAACATAGAAGCAGCTTCTTAGGATCACTTAACGATACACTTGCAAAATGTCTTCTTCCCACCTAGGAACTCTGCTCTGTTGAAACCGAATTTAGTGCCCCCCAAGGGAGAAGCACTTCCTCTGGAGTTCATAGTCCTGGCCACAAGGAATTAGAACCAAGGCTGGCCATTTTTGCCTCTTCATACCACTGGGAAAATGAGCACCCACGGAAAATGGGGATGGCTTTTGTGGTCACTGCTACTGTATTTCTCAAATGGACTAATGCAATCGCCTTCAAATCCATCTCCATTCCTCTTCCTTTTCCCCCACAAACTGCCCTCCCTCTCTAAGCATAAATCAGAACATACTATTTTCCTGCGGGCAATGGCTTCACACCACATTTAGAACAAGATCAGCCTCCTCATGACCTGCAGAGCCCTTTCCAGCCTCAGCCCACCTCCCAGCCTGCAACATCCTTGTCTGCCTCTTGCCCCCCGAGCTCCTGTCACTGTTACCTCCTTGCTGAACCTCAGACACATCATGTTTCCTGCATGACTTTGGGCTTCTGATGCTCCTTCTGCTAGGACTTCTCCTCCCTCAGATCTCTGCCTCACTGCCTCCTATCCCACTCAGCTGTCCCCAGCATCACCTCCCCCACCTGCTCCTACTCCTCATATTACCCACAGTCATCTTCTCCAGGGCTGTCTCTGGCGCCTTGGCGCATCCTACGTATTGACTTATGGAGAATCTGTTCAAATGCTGAAATGTAAACTTTGCATGATGTTTTATTCTCCACAGCATCCCAACTTTTCTCTTTCCTTCCTTTCCCCGCCTTGCCATTCTGGTAGGGATGTGTTGCTTAAATCTGCCTCTGGTTATCAACACTGAAGAGGCACTGCATGGAACTGGAGGACTGGTTATCCTCAGAGGTCCTAGACTTGGAGGTGTGTGCTGCCACTGATGAAGCTCTCGGTGTCTCCCTCTAGGGAAGAGAGAGCGGGTTCACAGAACAGGTGCATCGTGTTAGAATGACACTCTTTGGAAACGAATGTCCTCTATCCTGTTTTATTTTTCTTTATAGTACTGTCTGCCCTGTTAAATACTTACTTGGCCTGCCTTCACATATAGAAGGCAACGGTCCCTGGAGGCAGACACTCCACCCTTCTCCCTGTTCCACGCCACCACGCGGTGGACATATCACCTAAGCTCGGACAGCTGAATCCTCCATCCTGGGACCTGAACCCCTGGGTGAGCGACAGACAGACAGTCCCTAACTTCTAATAAGTTAACTCCTTATTATAACTCCAATAAGTATACACTTCTCCAAGACAGGGTCTTTAATGAAATGTTTTGTATTTTCAAAGGGCTCGCTGGATGCCTCCCTAACTCCTGGGACGGTGCCATGGCCAGTCTCCCATCACACGCCTTCCTGTGGCTCCTCCCCTCCCAGGACCCTGGTTGCCATCCCTTCCCTGGCCTGGTTCCCCAGCCATCTCATCAACTCTGGGCACACCCGGCACCCTTCCAATAAATTCCCTTTTTGCTTAAGATACATCACACACCGGGGCCTATTGCGGGGAGGGGACAGGGGCGAGGGATAGCATTAGGAGATAGACCTAATGTAAATGACGAGTTAATGGGTACAGCACACCAACATGGCACATGTATACATATGTGACAAACCTGCACGTTGTGCACATGTACCCTAGAACTTAAAAGTATAATTAAAAAAAAAAGATAGCCAGAGTTAGATGTTGTTGCTTTTCAACAAAAGAACCCCTAAAATTAAAACCTTTTAAAAATAACAACAAAAACCAGTGTTACAGAAAGCAGGGAATAGGCTGTGTGTACACAGGTATGGGGTGGGAGGAGGAGGGCTCTACATTCCTACCACCCTAACAATGCTATTGTTATTTCTGCCTATTCTTTTAAAATCTTCTGCCACATGGGTACACGTTGCCTATTGTTACAAACATGGTATATGTTTTTGATTCAATTGCGTCCCCCAAAAAGATGGTGAAGACTTAACCCTCAGCGCCCATGAGTGTGACCTTATTTGGAAACAGTCTTGGTAGATAATTACATTAAGATGAGGTCATTAAGTTGGGCCCACAAGCAGTAAGCCTGGTGTCTTTACAAAAAGGGGAGATCTGAACACAGACAGACACATGGGAGAATGCCATGTGAACATGAAGGCAGAGATGAGGCAACGCTCGTACGAGCCAAGGAACGCTGAGGGTGCCAGACGCAAGGAGAGCAGCCTGGAGCAGACCCTCCCTCACAGCCCCCAGAAGCAGCGGACCCTGCTGACACGTCCATCTCGAATTTCCAGCCTGGGTCTGGGTTCTTTAGGGATCTCCACATGCAGGAATGACATACACGGACACCACAGGAGGAGCAAACTTCTCAAACTTAAGAGCCACCAGCCTACCCCAGAGCATCTACCCCAGACTGCAAATGATGCACCATTCTCCTGAGATGAGCCGTCCTCGCTCCCAGACAAACGTGGCCTGGCCCGAGGGAGGCGCGGAGCTGCCGAACCTGCTGCCTCAGGTTAGCTGGAAACAGTCAGATGGGCCCGTGGCAGCTCTGAAAGGAAGGGAATCTGAGACTCACTGTTGGATGCTCTCATCTGCCGCCGGCGTCCCACACGGTCCAACCCAATGGGGGTGCTCCGGGAGAACGTGAAGGGCCGGAACCGGGCCGACACAGCCTTGTAGGGTGGCACCTGGTGAGCAGGCATGGGCGGCCTGGAAGCCGGCTGCAAAAAGAAAGCAAAATCTGTAAGGAGGTGCCAGGAAGTAGCAGCTCCTGTAAGCACTTCACACGCATAGCTCTCTCACCTCGAAGCCACTCACAGATGTGAAATGGTTTCTCCAATCCTGCCACGAGTTGCAGGCTGCACTGAAGCCCAGTGGCAACTCGTGATGCTACAGTTTTTAACAACCCTGATCGGCTTACTGTCCTGCACCCTGCAGCCTCGTGTTTCATCTCACTTTTCTGCAACATGCCAACAGGTCCCACTAAGGAAAAAGAAGCTTCTGAGAAGAGGAAGGCACGTTTAGAAAGCAGGGGAGTTGTCACACAGATGCAGGGTCACTAAGGTAAGAAGATGCTTTCCCGGGGTGGCCCTCTGGAGGAAGCCAGGACAAGGCCACAACCCGGCCAGGGTGGCCAACTGTGATCCTCACATCCTTCTTCAGCCTCCTTCCTCCTTTACTCCTCCCTGCCGACACAGAGCCTGGCACAGATGAGCCTTCAGTAAGGATTTGTGGAGCTGAAGGCAAGCCTCGCCTCCCTAAACTCACACAGCAGTGGAGCTTCAGTTAAAAGAAGCGGTTTTCCATGTAGTTGCCCAGGTCTCTCTTACAATGCCCTTCTGGTTTTCCACAATAGCGATCCCTAAAACTGTAAGTCAAAGGCCCAGTTGCTTTATGTGTTCCTTAGATTTCGTTTTTCCTCCTTTTGTTTATTACATGCACATTCTGCTTATGTAATTCCTTAGGTTTTCTTACAATTTTCTCACCCAATTCCCTAAATTAGGCTATAGTACAGAAAATCACTTTTCACATGCCTTTTGGCTGCTGTGAAGGGAAACCCTTTCTAAGGCTCTAGAGCATCCGGGACTGCTGTTCCGAGTTAAAACGCGTGACCATCTGCTTCAGTGCAGAATCATGTCCCAACAGCAGAGCACCTTCGGACAAAAGAGTCTTAAAATTTTCATGGTATTCTGCAACTTAATTTTTTAACCTTAAGAAATCAGTTCAATTTATTTAAGCAAGGGTTTTTGAGTGCTTGTTATAAACAAGGCATTGTGTGGGGCTTTACAGGAAAAATGTAAACATGTACAATCCAGTACTAGTACTGTATAGGATTTCCCTTTTCAGATAACTTTATGGGTTACTTATGACATCAGCTACCAAGTTTTGAAAATGAAAGTGGGCATATATATATATTACTCATATGGTGTTCTGTGAATGTTTACCACGGCCGGGTATTAGCCATCCCAAATAAGCATACACTTCTCCGAGACAGAGTCTTCAACTAAATGTTTTGTCTTTTCAAACTGCTCACTGGATACCCGGATAAATATTTGTTGAATTACTAAACTATAGTAAGAAACCAGTACTAAGTGTTTAATCCATTGTCAAACTATTACTAGTTGCAAAGGTGCAACTCAAAATAAATAAATAAATAAAATGGTAGAAAACAAAATACTTTCTTATCTCCTAAAAAACTATTTCTTCTTTACATTTTATTTCCTCTTTACATTTTATCTTTACATTTTAACAATGAACAATACTGTCTTTTTCAACAATTTCTTTCAGGAGTGTTACTGAATACGTCCTGCTACCTTTCCCTGGTTAGAATCTCAGGTTATTCAGAAATCAACAGCAAATGAGTCTTAAGTATTATTTGAGATCCCAGGAAAGAAAGATTAGCAAAAGGCATCCAAACATCAGATGGTTAGCTTGAATTCATGCATGTTTTCACACAGTCAGGAAGAAAAGGTGGTTAAGCATACGGTGCTGCCCTTGAGAACGCGAGAGAAAAAGCAGATCCAGCTTAGTGTGCAGAGAGAACAGAGGCAGGAAGCTGGAGGGCCTCTGCTGGCTTGGGGAGGTGCACACCAGATCTTACTTGGGTCAGAAGACTGTCCAGTTCTTCCGTCTGGTTGGTTCCATACAAGCTGACCCCACCTATCACGGAAATGGGGCGTCTTCTCCGGGCTCCTCTGGGGCAGCCCACCGGAGCATTCTGGTCTTCAGGGCTGGCAGAAGTCAAGCTTGCCTGGGGGTCCTCGTTCACACGGTCTTCCTTCTGGGGGTCTGCAGCAACCGAGTCTTCAGGAATAGACAAACTGCGGCTGGCCAGCTGGCCGTAGTCAGAGAACGGCCGAGGCCTTGGCCGTCTCCCAGAGCCCCATCTCCTCCTGGGGGTTCTCTGTGCCTCTGTCCTTTCCTCATCCTGTGATGAACCTCGCCTCCATGGGCCATCATGGAAGACCTTTCAAATGCGAACAAGTCAGGTGAGCTCAATATCCAGGAAGGTATTCATAAAGAACAAGCCATACATTCCCTCTCACCGCCATAGCCCTGCCTCGGGTTTTCTTGATTTACTTGTTTATTAGAACAGCTATTTGTGTACTAGAACATGAAGACACAACTAAACCTTAATCAAAATAACCAAATCTATTATTATAGGCTGATTCAATAGGCTGATATTTCAATAACCATAATTGAAATAGTGGTTTGGTGACCAATGATGAGCTATGATAAAAGGCATTAAGAAAATCAGCACTGGCCAGATGTGGTGGCTCATGTCTGTAATCCCAGCACTTTGGGAGGCCGTAGTGGGCAAATCACTTGAGGTCACAAGTTTGAGACCAGCCGGCCAACATGGTGAAACCCTATCTCTACTAAAATACAAAAACATTAGCCAGGTGTGTGGTGGCAGGTGCCCGTAATCCCAGCTACTTGGGAGGCTGAGGCAGGAGAGTCACTTGAACCCGGGAGGTGGAAGTTGCAGTGAGCTGAAACTGCACCTCTGCACTCCAGCCCGGGTGACAGAACGAGACTCTATCTCAAAAAAAAAAAAAAGGGGCAAGTGCAGTGGCTCAGGCCTGTAATCCCAGCCCTTTGGGAGGCCGAGAGGGGCAGATCAGGAGGTGAGGATATCGAGACCATCCTGGCTAACACGGTGAAACTCCGTCTCTACTAAAAATACAAAAAATTAGCCAGGCGTGGCAGCGGCGCCTGTAGTCCCAGCTACTCGGGAGGCTGAGGCAGGAGAATGGCGGGAACCCGGGAGGCGGAGCTTGCAGTGAACCGAGATGGCGCCGCTCACTCCAGCCTGGGCGACAGAGCGAGACCCCGTCTCAAAAAAAAAAAAAAAAAAAAAAAAAGAAAAGTGAATGCGGGGCAAAGAGCAAAGAGCACAGTGTGGGGTTTATAGATGCTCTACTCCAACCCCTCATTTTTCAAATCAGGAAAACTGGGACCTAAAGAAGTGACACGACTTGCCCAGGGCCACACAGCTAATCAGTGGCAACAAAGACACAGAACAACAGGCTTTGTGATTTATTTTCCACAAGTTTTCCTGCAAGGCCACGTCACCTCTGCTCAAAAGACAATCCCGTGCAGGTTCCAGCAACTTCCCCCTGCTGCTGTCCACAGATGCCTCCTGCCAGGGCTGCCACCTCTAACTCTGTCTCCACTGACGGCATCCAGAATAGCACACAAACGGCTGTGAGCTGAAGGCTTTAAGAGAGCAGGCTTTTTTCCCACTGAATTCTTGTTACCTGCCTAAGAGCAGAGCCTCTCAAAAGAACTGAACTGTCACAAATCCCCTCCTGGGAATTGACTGCAACCAGGGAAAAGAGGGGAACCCACACCCACACACTGTCACAAAACTCATGTATTTTCCTGAAAGCCTATTTATCTTTCCTAGAAGCCACTTGTTTTCCCATAAGTTCTCTTCTCCCCTCCTAGTGAGATGCCACATACAGCTTAAACTCTAACCACCTCCTGGAGTCACTTTTTTTTTTTTGAGATGGAGTCGCACTCTTGTCACCAGGCTGGAGTACAGTGTGATCTTGGCTCACTGCAACCTCCACCTCCCAGGTTCAAGCGATTATCCTGCCTCAGCCTCTTGAGTAGCTGGGATTACAGGCACGCACCACCACGCCCAGCTAATTTATATATATATATTTTACTAGACACGGGGTTTCACCATGTTGGCCAGAATGGTCTTGAACTCCTGACCTCATGATCCGCCCACCTCAGCCTCCCAAAGTACTGGGACTACAGGAGTGAGCCACCACACCCTGCCTGAGTCACATTCTTCTATGAACTCTCTGTCTCTCACACACAGACACACGCACACACGCAGGCATGTGAATAAACATGTCTTTTCTTTTGCTAATCTGTCCTCTGCCAATTTAATTCACAGGCCTTCAGAACAGAGTCAAAGAGTGTAGAGGAAATAGTTTTCCTCTTCAACATCGCTATAGGAAAATATGAGAGAAATCAAGAAAAGGTTAATACTATTTTAAAGATAGCTTAAATTACTGAATGAAATGGCACAGACAACTTAAGTACACAGTGAGAATCAACCCAATTACATTATTGCCCTGTAATAAAAACGTTCAGGAACCACACGCTAGAAAAACAGAAGTACAAGAAGACCACAGGCAGGGAGCCGTCCACCTGCTCACAAACGGACGTGCAGTGCTTTGCTCTGTTCTGTTTTCAGTTAGTTTTTTGGGGTCTGGTTTGTTTCGGTTTTACACTTACGCAACACGCACCCTGCTTTTTCTCAGTAACGCCAAAAGCAAGGAACTGCTCCAGGCAGTGACAGATGCTGGGTACAGGCAGGTGAGCTCCAAGCAGGTCAGTAGACAGCGGGGGCAGGACTCGGGATCACTCCTTTAACACATCATGCCTCAGAGGCAGCACAGTAGAGCACACAAAACCGACTGCTGGCCGGTGCACAGTGGCTCACACCCGTAATCCCAGCACTTTGGGAGGCTCAGGCAGGAGGATTGCTTGAGCCCAGGAGTTCGAGACCAGCCTGGGCAACACAGTGAAATGTCATCTCTAAATAAATAAATAAATAAATAATAGCAGGGCATGGTTGCATGTGCCTGTGGTCCCAGCTACTTGGGAGGCCGAGGAAGGAGGATTGCTTGAGCCCAGGAGGTGGAGGCTGCAGTGAGCCATGATTGCACTACTGCACTGGGAGACAAAGCAAGACCCATTGTCAAAAAAAAAAAAAAAGAGAAACAACTGTAATTCGATGTTCAGTATTTATACAGTTCCAACGAAAATATAAAAGGAGAACACACTCCCTCTAAAAGGTAACACACATTCTAAAAATAGCAAAACTTAGTCAACAGGATAATACATACAATTGAAATGTCCATTTTACTCCCAGCAAAAGTACAAAGAGAAAGAGAGGGGAAAACTCTCAGATTTAAGCTGACATTCAAACATTGATTCTTAGCCAAAAGATGGTTAAATTCCTTATGAAACAAATTTGAACTTTGATGGATATGCTAAAATTGAATCTGGTTTTTTTTTTTTTTTTTAAAGCAAAGTTTATGTACTTCTGAACTACTACCAGGTTCATTCCAGGAAATGTAGTCTGGTTGTGATTCTACTTGGAACTGTGGACACACACACACTATCAAACAAACTTCTCCGGCAAGTGAGAGCCTACCTCAGAGTCTGGCACGGGCTGCCAGGGCCCATGGATGCACCAAAGAAACAGGCGGCTGGGCATAGCCACATCCTCCGAAGAGTCTTTCTTGACTTTAAAACACCATCATGAAGACCTACCCTCTTCCACGGCCATGCCAGAGCTCTGCCCCAGTCCAGACAATCCAGCCAGAGCTCTACCAGCTCCAAAACAGGCAGTTCACACCCCAGTCATAAACTTCTGTAAACAGACTTTCTAGTGGAATTACTGCCCTTGTAACTCTTGCTTCTCTGCATATATTTTATTATTATTATTTTTGAGACGGAGTCTCGCTCTGTCGCCCAGACTGGAGTGCAGGGGCGCAATCTCGGCTCACTGCAAGCTCTGCCTCCCGGGTTCATGCCACTCTCCTGCCTCAGCCTCCCCAGCAGCTGGGACTACAGGTGCCTGCCAGCACGCCCGGCTATTTTTTTTTTTTTTTGTACTTTTAGTAGAGACGGGGTTTCACTGTGTTAGCCAGGATGGTCTTGATCTCCTGACGTGATTCGTCTGCCTCGGCCTCCCAAAGTGCTGGGATTACAGGCATGAGCCACCGCGCCCGGCCATATATTTTATTTTATTTATTTATTTTGCAACAGTGTCACTCTGTTGCCCAGGCAGCAGCACAATCACAGCTCACTGCAGCCTCCACCTCCTGGGCTCAGGTGATCCTCCCATGTCAGCTGCTCAGGTAGCTGGGACTATAGGTGCGTACCACTGCATCAGTTCATCTGTTTATTTTTTGTAGAAACAGGGATTCACCATGTTGCCCAGGCTGGTCTCAGACTCCTGGGCTCAAGTAATTCACTTGCCTTTGCCTCCCCAAAGGGCTGAGATTACAGGTGAGAGCCACCGTGCCTGGCCTCTCCGCATATATTTTAAAGTGTTTTACTTATTATTACATGTTTTCTTCCCGTAAGATTTCATATTTTACTTTGCAAAACTAAAAAGCCAATATAGGCTTTGTTACCTCCAGTGAGACACTTTAAAACATTTTCTTGAAACGACAGTGAAAACAAATTATTAACCAGACGAAAAATGAAAGATTCAGACAAAATAACTTGATTTCTCTTATATCCATTCAGAGGCCTAACTAAAGGAAGTATAGTCAAACAGCAAGTATTCCTGTACCTGTAAGATATTATTTAGAGATTGGGTCTTTGCAGATGGAATAAAGTTAAAATGAGGTCCCCCTGGGTTAGGTGGGCTGCAATGCAATGGCTGGTGTCCTTACGACGCAGATGGAAATTTGGACACAGACAAACATGAAAGGGAGAAAGCCACGGGAGGACGGAGGCAGAGACTGGAGTGATGCATCCACAGGCCAAGGGCACCAGGGAAGGCGAGCTGCCACTGCAAGCTGGACGAGGCTAAAAAGAAGCCTCCTTCGCACCTTGGAGTGATTGTGGACTTGTCAACACTTTGATCTCAAACCTCCGGCCTCCAGAACGGTGAGAGAACAGATGTCCACTGTTTTAGGCCACCTAGTTTGTGGTGATTTGTTAGAGTAACCCAAGGAAACTCATACAGCAAGGTAATTCAGAAGAAAACTAAAGCACAGGGACTCTGGGCATACCAAAGGTTTTTTGGAGATGATATAAATACAATAAGCGGACTCCCCAGTTTTCTCCTAGGGTACCAGCATCCTGGCTACCACGAGAATTCACATACAGGGGTCGAGGTGAGACGGAAAACACCTCAGCAGTGGATGCCACAGAGGACCACAGTGAATGCTGCAATTTCTGAATGCCTATGAGGTGCCAGACCTATGCCAGGCACACATGCTACCCTGCTTAATCTTCTCAACCACCCTGTGAGGCAGGTACTGTTCACAAAATTTTACTGATTAAGACACCAGAGCTAAAATAGATGAAATGATTTGCTCACGTTAATAGAGCCAGAAAAGGGAAGGGCTTATGTTACAACCCAGTCTGTCTGACTTCAAAACCTCCGTCTCTCCTCTGTAAAGCCTGCATACGTAGCATGTACTTTTACAGGAGGAAAATAGAGCTTTGCAGGTTTTCCTTCCCTTAGATGTAGAACTGCTGGAGGGAGGGGAGAGAGAATGGCAATTATCAGAGGCTCTGGTAACATGTGCTCTGGGCAATCTGGTAAAACCTACAGACCCCAGAATGACACGTTCACATGCATAAAAGAAAAGGAGAGAGGACTGTAAAGTAAGACGATTTAAAAGAGCTGTAATGTGGTAACATATGTCATGTATGAATTAAGAGGATGGGTGTGAGGTAGTGATTCTGAAGTATTGATGAGTGATGTCAATATATTTCAAGACATGAGAAAAACCTGTTGTATAATGTGAGAAAGGTCTGTAATTAGACAATATCACCAATATCTAAAATTCCTGGGTTAGATAACAACACTTAAGAGTATCTAGGGCATCAGTCTTGTGCTCCAATTCTTAAAAAACGAAAATTTAGGCCTTACAACTTATAAAGTCAAAAAAGTAGCATCTCACTATGCCAGAACTATATCTCATTACCCAACGTCCCTTAAATGAAAATTAATGTGTCATAACCAAAAATACCCTGCACAGGCCTGTTTTTATGTGTTGCAACGATCTGTCCCAGGATTTTAAGTGGGTAAGGGGAACGCATAGGATCCCAGATGAATTGCCGTATTTTGAGGAGTTGAAAGCAGGAACAAGGAAATATTTACATATGCAGAAAGAGGTAAGTTTGAGCCTTAATGACATTTTTTCTTGTGGGAGGGGGTGGTATTTTTAACACCAAAGGAATAACATGTTACATTCACTTAGAAATCAGATTTTCAAATTGTTTTCCCATCTAACTATAATTATATTTTCCAAGAAGCAAAGAAGACATAATTACCCCCATTTTAAGACGAGAAGACAATGGATTTACTGAAAGATAAGAGCAAGCGAGATAGTTCAGGAACTTTGATTTCATCTTTGGAAGGCCAGCACTAGACATGACCCCACCATCAATAGCAGTAGGTAAGAAAGATGTAAAATGGCTTTATGGGTTACAGCAAAAACCCTTAGCAGCAATTGATGCTGCTCCCCAAAAAGCCTTCATGAGCGTGTCACACACGCAGTCTGCACTGCTGGCTTCTGCCCTGTGTATTTCTCTGGGCTATTTCTCCATTCATCCATGTGTGTGTAGACACAGTCACGCGCATGCATCTGGCTTGGACTCTTCTGTGTTGGTTCCTCCCACAGTCCTGACCTTCACTTCTTTCCAACGTTCTCTTTCTCTCTCCTTGCCTAGGCCCTCTTCCGCTAACTGTCGTGTATCGAACCAAGAGTCGATTTTATTTCATGGAGTAAATCATATTAGGTTTCCTATCCTTAATTTTTATAACAATGAGGTGGACTTTTCTTTTCTTTTTTCCTTTTTTTTTTTTGAGACAGTCTCACTCTGTCACTCAGATTGGAGTAAGTAGCACGATCTCGGCTCACTGCACCCTTGAACTCCCAGGCTCAAGTGATCCTCCCATCTTGGCTTCCTGAGTAGCTGAGACTACAGACATGCACCACCAGGCCCAGCTAATTTTTAAGTTTCTGTAGAGATAGGGGTCTCACTATGTGGCTCAGGCTGGTCTCAAACTCCTGGGCTCAGGCAATCCTCCTGCTTCGGCCTCTCAAAGTGCTGGGATTACAGGAGTGAGCTGCCATGCCTGGCCTGGTGGAATAATCTTTCTGTCTAAGCTGCCTTTGGCTTTCGTAGCCCTCAATGGGGTGTGTGTGTTGCAAGGGAAGTGAATTATCCCGGCACGCGGGGAGGTGCCCCATAAACGGGGCCTGCCACCAGGCGGGCTTCCTGGTCCTCCACCCCCTGGCTCTTTCCACCGGTCCAGGCATGGCTCCGTGCATCACTCAGGCAGGCTGAGGAACAACCACCGCGAGGGGAGGCGCTCCTGTAAGAGCCCAGTTACCCATGCAAAGTGGAGGAGAGGAGGGATGGCCTCTGACCCACTTCAAAACTAAGTAAATGGCAAAACGCCCTGCATTGCACTGAGTGACGCCGTCTCACGAATGTGCCTGTTCAAGGTGGCTCTGCTGCACCCCTCACAGTTTCCGCTACTTTAGGGACCATCTTGGGAAGGGGAAGACAGGGTTATTAAGTTGTCCCTTCTTTCCTCAGGCCTGGCTCTTAGGACAGGGCCTGGGCCAGAAACAGACCAGGCACGATACCGGAAGTAGAAACATTTACTGGATTACTCTTTCTGTGGCCTGTAGGTAAAAATTAATAATAACTCTGGGCTACATTCTTACAAATGTGCTGCATTTTTTTACTAGGATGTTAGGTTTTAACCTGTAAGAATCTTCAGTGGTTGGTGGAATTCTGACAGCAAATGAAGCACAAGTGACTAAGCTAAACTTTTCTAACTACTACGGAATGGGGTTACGTGCATGTCAGTAATCGTGACATCATTTAAAGAGTCTCCAAAAAACAACAACAACAAAAAATAAGCAACTATTATAACCCAGAAAACTGTGGTCTTGTCCCTTGGATTCAGGAAACAGTTTGGTCATTTGTTAAACATTTTCAAACAATGAATGTTTATCTCCCTTGAAGTAGGAGAGGAGCATGGTGGTGATATTAGATACTTCAATTGTCCTTGAATGTGTTACATGGATGATAAAAGATGCTGAAAACACAGCTGGTGACCCTACGGCCTTGTATCTAACCTGTTTTATAGACTGATATGGTAGTTTATTTAAAAATGCAAATATACGGAAGTTCATGGAGAACACTTACTTTAATACTATGAGCCCAGTTCCACGAGCATTAAAAACACTAGTACTTAAGAAAAATGTAATCACTAGTGAAGTCTTAGAATACAAGATGGAGAAATCAGTGTAGCTGAACTCCTCTTCAGTTTAAAGAAAGGAAGGAACTCCACATGACAGTGACAAACTCCATCCCGGCCCCTGTGATCATGTCCTGTGCCCCTCACCTCACCTGCCTCCCTCACTCACATCACAGACACGTGTCACCACCCTCATCCCAAAACCATCACTCCCAGGCTGATGGTTTTCCCCTGAGCCTCAATAATAATTATTCAAGGGAGTTCTGTTTTTTAGGCTCAAGTACAACATCCAGACCATCCTGCCATCTCAAAATCAATAGTAACAGGATGCTGAAACTGACATCCAGGTGGAGAAAACAAACTGGTAGGCTGCATTTTTTTTTTTTTTTTTAAAGACAGGGTCTCACTCTGTCATCAGGCTGCAGTGCAGTGGCACAATCACGGCTCACTGCAGCCTCAATCTTCAGGGCTCAAGTGATCCTTCTGCTTGGCTAATTTTTGTATTTTTAGCAGAGATAGGGTTTTGCCATGCTGGTCAGGCTGGTCTTGAACTCTTGAGCTCAAGTGATCCACCTGCTTCAGACTCCCAAAGTGCTGAGATTACAGGTGTGAGACACCATACCTGGCCATAGGTTGCAATTTTATGCCTGGACTAATTAAGAGTAAAGAGACAGTTTAAAGCCATCATATTATGAAATAAATGCACATAATGACCACATCTTAAAACACGTTTCATCTCTGAAATACATGCTGAAGAATATAGAGGTCTACTTTCAAACTTGTTATTTTCAATGAGTGAAAAAACATGATTTTATAAAAATGAACTTACTTTCCTCTTTGGAAATTAAACTTATTGACTGAGGAGGACTTAGTATTTCAAGAGTAATAACCATATGTTAGCTCTGAATATGTTAGCAACCTGTTGTCTTTCTCTTTTTTTTTGGGGGGGGTGGCAAGGTCTCTATCTGACAACCAGGCTGGAGTGCAGTGGCGCAATCTCAGCTCACTGCAACCCCCACCTCCTAGGCTCAGGTGATCCTCCTACCTCAGCCTCCCGAGTAGGTGGGACTAGAGGTACGCACCACCACATCTGGCTAATTTTTCTATTTTTAGCAGAGACAGAGTTTTGCCATGTTGCCCAGGCTGGTCTTAAACTCCTGGGTTCAAGGGATCCACCCACCTCAGCCTCCCAAAGTGTTGGGATTACAGGTGTGAGCCATCATACCCAGACTGTTGTTTATCTTTCTTTATAATGTCATACTCTCCTGTCCCTGGCCTCCATCCCACAATATAAATAAACTTACTTTCATTTAATTACTGATTGAGGACCACTAAGTATTTCAAAATCAGTGACCATGTTTCAGATAAGGGAGTCAGCCATCCTGTCCCTATCTCCTCCATCATCTCCTGAAATCCTGCGCCACTCTACAAACAAATTAGTTGCAATTTTCCTCGCCCCATTCTCAACAATCCTGTTCTGAAGGTGTCTTACTTAGTCTCAGATACATGAGGAACAAGGTAATGGGTCCTTGCCAACAATAAGCTTCTATACTTTTATTAATTATACACGACTGTATCACACCTGCTTTAAACTCATAAGAGTCCAGGGCCTCCCTGAGCAGGTAAACACCCACCTCTGATGTGCTGTGCACCACAGACACTCGGGCCACGTGGACCCTCTGCACAGAGGAGCCATCACAAAGGAAAGGCAAGATCGCAAGGAGCACCCGTAGTGCTTCTTTTTTATTTTCACTGAGGAATACAAGAATCTAATGTGTTCTGCTGCCAAATATTTCCAGTAGGTTTAATTCAAAACTTGGCAGTTAAAGAATTACAGGTGAAAAATTTATACCACAAAGAGTAAAAATGCAAAGCCAAATGTACAAGGTATCCTCACGGTAAACATGTGAAAAGCATATCATATACATTAAACAGTGAGGCTGTAATCCTTCGCCTGGTCACAAACTGTAAACAAGGCTTCAGCCGCCTGTCCCCTACCTGTGGCACTGACCTACTAAACATGGCACCGCTCTGGCCCTGGAGTCACCCTGCAGTCCAAGGTGGCTTTCTTTCCTGTATCACCCAGTGAACTCCCAAAACAAATCGCCAGAAAATGGACTGAAGCACCTTAGCAGAGCTAGCCCATCCCAACCAGCCAAAACATTCCCACTAAAACATCGAGGAGAGGCTGGGGACAGCGGCTCACACCTGTAATCCCAGTACTCTGGGAGGCCGAGGTGGGCGAATCACTTGAGGTCAGGAGTTCGAGACCAGCCTGGCCAACATGGCGAAACCCTGTCCCTACTAAAAATATAAAAACTAGTCGGGAATGGTGGTGCACACCTGTAATCCCAGCTGCTCAAGAGGCACAAGAATCACTTGAACCCGGGAGGCGAAGATTGCAGTGAGCCGAGATTATGCCACTGCACTCCAGTCTGGGAGACAGAGCAAGACTCTGTCAAGGAGAAGAACTGGTTTGGGCTGGAACTTGTGCAGTAGGAAGTGACCCAAGCTCAGTGGCGAGAATGGTACACATGGAGTCACAAGAGAAAGTGGGACGTAAATTTATCGACCATGATACCAGCATTTGAAACATGCCCTTAACCTACGGTACATCATTTAATTTTGCATGTGTGGTAAAAAATATATATATTTTATATATTTAATATATTGTATATTATATATTTAATATATTATATATAATATATATTTACATACTATATATTTAATATATCATATATTTACATTCTATATATTTAATATATTATATATAATATATATTATATAAACATATGTTTATATATATTTACATATGTAAACAAAATATATATATAAAAAATGTCTACTATTTTGACTACTTTTTAAAAATTGTAACATGGGGGTCTGGTTATGTTGCCCAGGCTGGTCTCAGACTCTTGGCCTCAAGTGATCTGCCCATCTTGGCTTCCTGAGTAGCTTGAGATTACAGGTATGTGCCCCTGCACCCAGCTCCATTTTAATTATTGTTAGGTGTAGGAGTCAGTGGGATTAAGTACATTCACACTGTTATGTAATTATCACCACCATCCATCTCCAGAACTTTTTCATCTCTCCCAAATGTATCTCTGTATCCATTAAATACTCTCTTCCCCCTCAGCTCCTGGCAATGACTACTTTCCGTCTCTATGAATTTGACTACTCTACGGATCTCCTATGAGCGGAATCATACAGTATTTATTGTTTTGTGATTGGCTGATTTCACTTAGCATAACGTCCTCAAGGTTCAGCCACGCTGTAGCATGTTTTATTTTGTTTTGTTTTGAGATGGAGTCTTACTCTGTCGCCAGTGCTTGGAGTGCAGTGGTGTGATCTCGGCTCACTGCAACCTCTGTCTCCTGGGTTCAAGAGATTTCCTGCCTCAGCCTCTGCCTCCCAAGTAGCTGGGACTACAGGCACCTACCATTACGCCCAGCTAATTTTTTGTATTTTTAGTAGAAACGGGGTTTCACCACATTGGCCAGGCTGGTCTCGAACTCCTGACCTCATGATTCACCAGCCTCAACCTCCAAAAGTGCTGGGATTACAGACGTGAGCCACCATGCCTAGCCTGCAGCATGTCTGCTAAGGCATAAATGATATTCCACAGCGTGTGTACGCACTATGCTTTTTATCCATTTGTCCATCAGCGGACACTCGGGCTGTTTCCTTGTTTTGCCTCTTATGAATAGTGCTGCTATGAACACGGGTGCCTACATACCTGCCTGAGTCCTGTTTTCAATTCTCTTGGGCATATACCCAGAAATGGAACTGCTGGATCAGACAGTAATTCTACGCTTAACTTTGGAGGAATCAGCACACTGTTTCTCACAGTGGCTGTACCATCATTTTATACTCCCCCAATTTCTCCATATCTTTGTGAACACTTGTTTTTTTTTTATAGTAGCCACTCTTAATGGGTGTGAAGTGGTATCTAACATGGTTTAAATTTGCATTTCCCTAATGATTAGTGACACTGAAGATGTTTTCATATACTTTATCATTTGCATATATATACATATACACACACACACACACATATATATATATGTATTTTTTTTTTTTTCAGATGGAGTCTCTGTCACCCAGGCTGGGGTGCAGTGGTGCAATCTTGGCTCACTGCAACCTCCGCCGCCTGGGTTCAAGCGATTCTCCTGCCTCAGCAGCCTCCCTGAGTAGCTGGGACTACAGGTGCACACCACCACGCCCAGCTAATGTTTTTTTGTATTTTTAGTAGAGACAAGGTTTCACCATGTTGTCCAGGCTGGTCTCGAACTCCTGACCTCAGGTGATCCGCCCGCCTCACCTGCATATCTTCTTTAGAGAAATGTCTATTCAAGTCCTTTGCCCATTTTTTAAATGGGGCTGTGTTTTTTGTTGTTGTTGAAGATATCATTTAATTTAAAAGCTCTCTGAAGTAGATGCATTTAATTCTATTTTACAGATAAGAAAGATTAAGTGATTCCTCAAGAGATGAGGAGGCTAGTAAATGGTGAGAAAGTCTGCATGCCACATTGCAAAGCAGATGCTGATTCTAGGCCTCCTTCCCCATTTGGAGACCGAGCTACAGGCCCGGCCCCACCCCTCACTAGTTATGTGACAGTCCTTGAACTTTTCCAAGCCTCAGTTTACTCATCTGTTAAAGCAAATACAAAAATCACCTATGTCACAGGTGGCTGGGAAAATCGAATGCAACAGTGTTGCACAATGGAACTTTGTTCACTGAAAAGGCATCATATCAATCTGTTATTATTGATATTCTTATTTTCAAGAAACAGTTACTTTGTAAAATCCTAAATGAGTTGGTAAAAATTCCAGTTCTCAGTAGCGGATGGAGCAATTGCTAGACTTACACTCCTCAACATATTTCAGACCAAATTCTTTGATTTGAGACAGGGTTTCACTCTGTCACCCAGGCTGGAGTGACGTGGTGCAACCACAACTCACTGTGGCCTCAATCTCCCAGGCTCAAGCAATCCTACCACCGTGGCCTCCTGAGTAGCTGGGACCACAGGCGTGCACCACCACCCTGGCTAACTTTTTATTTTTGTTAGAGACAAGGTCTCACTATGCTGTCCAGGCTGGTCTCGAGCCCCTGAGTTCAAGTGATCCTCCAGCCTTGACCTCCCAAAGTTCTAGGATTTTAGGTACGAGCCACCACGTCAGCCAGACAAATTCTTCATCGCACCACTTCTTGCTTGAAAAGTTTTTATTTCATTTTTTGCCAGAGGGAATTTTTGTCTGTAGAAACATACATTCAAGTTATAATACTGTTCAATTAAAAAAAAAAAAAAGATTAAAAGCAATCTTTCTCTTTTCCTGGCTTGCCTCCCTGGCTTAAACCACAGCACCGCTCTATTCTGAAGTACAGGACACTTTATACCTAGAGGAGCCTCAGCCTGGACAGCCAGTCTCAAAGTTTGCGCTGACAAAAGTCGTTTTCCTGAGTTGATTGCTGATAGTCCAAATTGTTGGGTCTAAACCTCAGGGACTCTAATTCAGTAGCTTTGGGTGAGGCTCAGAAATCTGTAGCTTTGGTTTGTACCTCAGGGCGGGGTCTCTGCTCTGACTATAACTTAGAAGTATATTATTTGCAAAGTTTAACTGGTCTGTACTGAAATGTCTGACCAAAGGAAGTAATTTTAATTATAACAATGATTTATGTTATAAAAGCTACTATTTACCGGATTTACCATGTTCCAAGGCACTGTGGTAAGTACCTTATATGCATTATTTCATTTAATTCTGGCAGGACTATTACCCCAATTTTTAAAGAAGTTGAGGCTTAAGTAGGTCAACTGTCTTTCTTAAGAACATACTGCTAGTTAGCAATAAAACTAGGACAGACCTCAGCAGAACAAGGCCCAACTACTTTACACCATCCAGCTTCCTGACCACTCAAGTTGGGAATGGCTAGCTGGCAGCCATGTGGACCCTGGTATCCTAGAAAGTTACTAGATCAGTGCAGGGCAGCAAGCAGCTGTGAGTGCTATATCCTCTCCAACCCACAGGACCCCTCTGTCTACTCTCACCCCAGCTGACTCCCTGAAGTCCATCCCAGAGTATTGCAAATGGTGGTTTTGTCCCCAGACTGTTGGAAGTACAAGAAACAGGTAATGTTCAGTTTATACAGTGACTTGTGGCAATGGGTACTCCGACCCCCACCAACAAAACCTATGTCATTCCTTCTAATCATCATCACGGCAGACACAACTAAATCAATCGGTGTCACCAAGCCAGGCTGAAAGCAATTCCACCCTGGGCGCTCTTTGATGTTAATTGTTATAGAGAGGTTCAAGAAGAGAAATATAGAAGAGGAGAAAAACATACACTGAAATCAGTTTCTTAGTCATCAAGCTAAAATTCTCCGCCTGGAGGATATGGAAATGTACCTTTCTGTATTGAGTACTTCAGTAAGGCCTAATTACACCCTCCTATCCACAAATTAAAACGAGGTTCTAATCAAGAAAACATTGAAGAATATACCATGATATTGGTTCCCATCATAGCTTAAACATCAGGAAGCTTAACACACATAGCATTAATAAGATGCAGTACATCCTGACAGGTTGATTGCAAGTGGTTATTGTGGTAATTTCTATAAAAGCTGGCATTTAGTCTCTTGTGCAGGTATGGGGTATGATTCTGTCTCCCTCCCCCCTTATTTTTAACGAGAAAATCCTATTTAATGGCATTTCACTAGAGAAACTATTCTAGAAATGAGCCACTGGAAAGTTCAAAACTACAGGTATACGATAATTTTATTTAGATTCTGCATTTGTAGAAATAATCTTATCAGTGTTTTTTTCTTTTAAGTGTATGAAGCTCTGTAGCCTGTCAGCAGTGCTGCGTGACACTCGGGATTCTGTAGCTTTGGCCTGCATCTCAGGGGGTCTTCACTCTGGCTACAACTTCAGAAGTACACAGTTTGCAAGTTTTAACTAGTTTGTACTGAAATGCCTGACTCAAATGTTGAGCACCATTTCAGAAATACTTTGAAACTTTCCACTGAAAAACAGGTAATAAGGAGCATAAACATTTTCAGAGCAAACGGAAACTTCTTTTTTTACAAACTGACTTAGAAAATGACTCAATTGTTAAAGTAAAAAGCTACTTTCACATTTAGACTCATGATCTGAATTTCTATGATTTAGTATTTCTGCAGGAGATCCTTTTTCTCTTTCATATTTTTCTCCAGCAAAAAGAAACAAAACAAGCTAAAAACATTCTGGGAAAAACTGAACATAAACTAGCACCAAGACGACTCACAGAAGGCACACGGATTCTCTTCACATCACACTAAAAAGCCCCCTGTCAGAGAAGATGTCTGTTGTATGTCTACCTTAGGCATACTATTTAGGAAATATCATAAAACACTAGCTGTCACAGCAGGGCAGATGTCCCTGTAACAACATGTTCAATTCATTAGAAAAATATTTTTTGAAAGCACAGATAATATCATATTTAAAAATCTTTCCAACTCTAATTTTGTGATTCAAATTCTCGAACGTTTTTGTCAGAGAGAAATGAATGAGAACCCAGAGGAACACGGAAACTTATATTCTCTGTAGTACAAAAAGCACAGGCAGCTGAATAAACGGAGGCTGGATAACCAGATGTTCATATATTAAAAAATGAAACTTCCTATTACACACAAGAACAACTAAACATGGTGCATATACCTAAATGTAAGAGCTAAAATGATAAAACTTCCAGAAAATAACACAGGAGAAAATCTTTGTAATCTTAAGAGTTCTTAGATCTACAGAAAACTATAAAAATTTGGTAACTGAATTTTCATCAAAACTAGACTTTGACGCTTTAAAAAATATTATAAAATTGGGCTGAGAGAGGTGGCTCATGCCTGTAATCCCAGCACTTTGGGAGGCCAAGGCAGGCAGACCGCTTGAGCTCAGGAGTTCGAGCCCAGCCCGGGCAGCATGGCAAAACAATACAATTAACCAGGCATGGTGGTGTGTGTCTGTAGTCCCAGCTACTGGGTTGGGGTGGTGCTGAGGCAGGAGGATTGCTTGACCTTGGGAGGCTGAGGCTGCAGCAAGCTGTGACTGCACCATCGTACTCCAGCCTGGGCAAGAGAGTGAGACCCTGTCTCAAAAAAGAAAAGTATTAAAAAATTTAAAAGACAAGCCAGATTGTGAGAAAATACTTGCAATTCGTATTAATTTGATGTGTCAACTTGATTGGGTGCAAGAATCCCCAGAGAGCTGATAAAGCATTATTTCTGGGTGTGTTTGCGAGGGTGTTTCCAGAAAAGACTGGCGTTGGAATCAGTCATCAGTAGAGTAAGTAAAGAAGATTTGCCCTCAAGGATGTGGGTAGGCATCTACAATCCCTTGAGGGGTCAAATAGGACCAAAAGGCCAGGCATCCCCTCCTCTCCTGGCAGACATCCACCTTCTCCTGCCCAGGAACACCAAAGCTCCTGGCTCTTGGGCCTTCGGACTCCCTGACTCACACCAGCACTCCACCGCACCACCTTGTCCTCGGGTTTCCAGGCTCACGCTGAACTACACGTCCGGCTTCCTGGTTCTCCAGGCTGCAGATGGCAGATCTTGGTACTTGGCCTTAGTCGCACCAGCTGATTTTCATATGTATCCTATTGGTTCTCATCCTCTAGAGAACTCTGAATAATCATATTATCTGATAAAGGACAGGTAGCCAGGAAATATAAAGAAACCTTAACTGCTCAATAAGAGGATGACAAAGAATGCAATGAAATGATGAGCAAAAGATCTGAATGGGCACTTCACTAAATCAGATTACGTGAATGGCTAATAACCCCACGAAACGATGTTCAACATCATTAGTCATTAGGGAAATGCTAATGAAAGCTAAAATGAAATACCACTCTGCACCCACTGGAATAGCTAGAATACTGACAATACCAAGTACTGGCAAGGATGAGGAGAAACTGGAACCCTTACACGGTGCTGCTGAGAATCTAAAATGGTGCAGTCATTTTGGAAAGCAGCTTGGCAGCTGCTCAGACAGTTTAACACAGAGTTGTCACAGGACCTAGCAATTCCACCCCTAGGCATCCACCCAAGAGAAAGGAAGCATATTTCCACCCAAGGACTTGTATGTAAGTATTCACAGCATTACTCGCAAGAGTGAAAAGGCAGAAACAACCCGTCTCCATCGACAAATGAATGGATAACAAAGTGTGGTCTAGAGAGCCACGCACTGGAATATTACACAGCCTTAACAAGGAAGGAAGCACCAATCATGCTCCGTGGACAAACCTTGAAAACAAGGTTTTGCTCAGTGAAAGAAGCCGGTCACAAAAGACCACATATTACAGGATTCTATTTCTATGAAACGTCCAGAAAAGTAAAATCATAGACACAAAACACAGATCTGAGGCAGGGGCTAGGAACAGAAAGTGACTGTAAACGGCACAAGGCTTCTTTCTGGGGTGGTGAAAACGTGTTAAAATTGGTCTGTGGTCAGACTGGATTAAGAAAATGTGGCACATATACACCATGGGATACTATGCAGCCATAAAAAAGGATGAGTTCGTGTCCTTTGTAGGGACGTGGATGCAGCTAGAAACCATCATTCTCAGCAAACTATCGCAAGGACAGAAAACCAAACACCGCATGTTCTCGCTCATAGGTGGGAACTGAACAATGAGATCACTTGGTCACAGGAAGGGGGACATCATGCACCGGGGCCTGTTGTGGGGAGTGGAAAGGGGGGAGGGATAGCATTAGGAGATATACCTAATGTAAATGACAAGTTAATGGGTGCAGCACACCAACATGGCACATGTATACATATGTAACAAACCTGCACGTTGTGCACATGTACCCTAGAACTTAAAGTATAATAATAATAATAATAAAAAAGAAATGAATCCAAAAAAAAAAAAAAAAAGGAAAAAAAAATTAGTCTGTGGTGATGGCTGCAGAGCTCCATAAACATATAAAAATCACCGAATTGTTCGCTTAGTAAAAGGTGTAGACACAAAGCCCATCAGCTGTGGCCTGGTCTTGGGTGGGAGCAGGGACTGACTGTAAAAGGCGTGGGGAAGCCTTCTGAGGGGAGCCAAGTGTTCTTTAGCTGGACGGTGGGGGTGGCTGCACACTCTACATTTTCTAAAAACCATCAAACCGCATACCTACAACCGGAGAGTTGATGTTGTGCAAATTAGAGTTCTCTACAGAGCTGGTCTGATTAACCTCAGCCACGGAACGTCCCTCCGTGTCCCTGCTCTGACAATGTCACTGGCTTTCCACCACTTACAGGGTAAAGCCCAAATTCACAGCTGTAAGCGAGGCTCTTCCTAATGATGTCCGGACCTACCTGCTTAACCTTACCTCCCTCCTCTCCACCCAGCCACCCTGTACAGAAGTTCTGCAAGCCATCTGCAGCTCCCTGACCAAATAGATGCATCACTTTGCTAGAAACTCATATGCAAAGCCCCGTGCTAAGTCCACACATCACCTCAGCTAATCTTCACAACAGTCCTATGTGGTCAGGATGCTCATCACCCACAGTTTACAGGTGAGGAAAATGAGATTTAGAAAAGGTCGAGAACTAGTAAGCAGCAGAGCTGAGTTCAGAGGTGGGCATCCCCCTCCTGTTCCACACTCCTCCCACCAGCCTGGAAGTCCAGTGCCCTTCTGCAACTGCTGCCCGAGGCACTGAAGACCCCACTCCACTGTCCCCAATTCTGCCACTTTCCAGCCAGGGTTCTTAATTCTGCCACCTTTGGGGCTCCTGTGGCACTCAGTGCATTCGCACAAGGAGCCCTTCCCACTACATCATAACGACCTGCACACATTCCTGTCACCAGCTGGACTCCGAACCCATTAGAGCACAGACAGCGTCTTTTTGTTTCAATCTCTTCTGTTCACATAGCAGGTGTTGAGTGGTGAGGTACATGACGATTCCTTATGCACTGCTTGAATTTTGCTTAATGATTCCATCTTAACTTGGATTATTTCTCTATATCAAACCAAATTACATTACTTCCTGCTCTCTCCAATCACAGAATATCTCTGCACACATGTGCAACCTACTGTACCCCTCACTGAAATGCCCCTGTCCTCTCTATAATCATCTGTAGAAATCCTCCTTCTTCAGATCAGATTCAGTCACCCTTATGAAGCCTTCCTTGATTTGGTACATGGGTGAGCACTGCAAGTCCTCTGAAACCCATAGCATTTTGCTTTTACCACTTTTATGGAATTTAATCCATCAAGTTCTCCTATGTTTTAGGTGTATCTGGGCACAGGTAGAACCTCCTTGGCATCACCACATTCCCTACAGAGTCATACCTAACTGGTCTCTTATATCTGACATGTATTCAACAAATTTGGTTGGGTACATAGTTGCATTAAAATATACATGTTGGATTATGCAGGAAATTTTTTTTTTAAGTAGCATGATGTCAAATTAACTGTTTGAAGAATTTCTCCATCCCCTGTTCAGACTGTAATTGTAATTCAGTGTTATATTGAAAAAAGAGTCCTGGAAAGAACCTACCTGAACGTCCCTGTCTTAAAAAGCCATGCCAATCTAGGATGGAAAAACCATCTAAACAGCGGTAACCACACAGTGGCAGTCAGTGTCAAAGGGTGGGCTAAGTGTTTAACATCCATAATTTCATTGGCTCTTACCATCCCCAGGGGCAGACGAAGTTACTCCGTATTCTACCCTTGAGAAGACCCGTGCCAGGAGAAGTTCAACAGTTTGCCCCGGTTGCCGGGGATCTTTTAATAAGAGAGCCAGGGTCCCAACTCAACTAGAAACATGTGCCAGGAGACTGTAGCTTACCAGAGCTCCCTGGAGAGGGGTCCAACTGGTTGTCATTTAAGAGTTTTTTCCATGGCATATTTAGCACTACATGAAACACTGACTCTGCTGCCTGAGTTTCCATTCACTAAGGAAGCGGTTTCTCCTTGTAAGCCGGTAGGAGAAGCAGCATGAACGCTCCAAACTCCTAGGCAACACCTTCAAAAGGCAAAGGGCAGCACTGTCAACAAGTAAATGTAACCTGTAACTTAAAACAGGTCACAAGCTTAAGGACTTGTTCAACAAACCGCTGCTCTTAAAGCTGACCACTAGGTGGCAGGAGCACAGCATGCTTTGTAAATTAAAGCGGCAGGGCATTTTCCCAGCTCTTTTTCACAGCAATACACACACAATCTTGTTAAACTGCTTAAAATTTTTCAGCGATTATTTTGTTATTTTTAGGGTAGGATGATATAAATAAGTGGTTCGAAATAGAAATTATTCTCCCTATCGAAAAGTACATTACAATATTTTAAATAACACCATAATATATTTACAACCTTTTCATATTCAATAACACAGTTTAAATTTGCTTTAATCCTGTAAGTAGAACCATACACTGTTAATGAGCTGAATAAACAAATATACTGTATATTGAAATATAGTAAAGACCGAAATTTAATTTTGTAATGCCATAAAATAGACAAAAACTGCTTTTAACTCATGAAGGTTGGAATTCTTGCGTTTCATACTTTTTCTATTTGTTTCCCTTAGTTTGTATTTTGTTTCTCAAAGCCAAAATAAAAAAGGTTTCAGGTTCTACTTCACAAGCACTTCTCTACAAGTAACACCGAACATTCTCAATGTAAGATGCAATGTATAAGTTATGGGTAAAGCCATAACGGTACTTTCTCTTTGTGACATATATGTTAAGAGTACAGGCTGAGTGCAGTGGCTCACGCCTATAATCCCAGCACTTTGGGAGACCCAGGCAGGCGAAACACGAGGTCAGGAGATTGAGACCATCCTGACTAACATGGTGAAACCCTGCCTCTACTAAAAAAATAGAAAAAATCAGCCGGGCATGGTGGCGGCACCTGTAGTCCTGTGCCATCTCGAGGCTGAGGCAGGAGAATGGCGGACCTGGGAGGCAGAGCTTGCAGTGAGCCGAGATCACTCCACTGCACTCCCTAGCCTGAGTTTACAGGAGTGAGACTCCGGCCCTCAAAAAAAAAAAAAAAAAAAAAAAAAAAAAAGAGTACGAGAGAGGTGAGAGAAACCCTAGCTCTACAAAAAATACAAAAAAATTAGTTGGGCATGGTGGCGAGTGCCTGTAATCCTAGCTACTGGGGAGGCTGAGGCAGGAGAATCACTTGAACCTGGCAGATGGAGGTTGCAGTGAGCTGGGATGCACCACTGCACTCCAGTCTGGCGACAGAGTGAGTGAAACTCCGCCTTGAGAAAATAAATAAAAGTACAAGAGGAAGCTTTATGTGCTATATAAGAATTTTGAGGCTGGGCGCAGGCTCACTGCCTCCATAATCCCAGCACTCTTCACAATCACTCTGAGTTCTGCTCCTATAACCTGACCAACATGGCAAAACCCTGTCTCTACTAAAAATACAAAAATTAACCAGGCATGTTAGTACATGTTTGTAATCTCAGCTACTTGGGAGGCCGAGACGTGAGAATTGCTTAAACTCAGGAGGCGAAGGTTGCAGTGAGCCGAGATCACACCACTGCAGCACTCCAGCCTGGGTAACTGAATGAGACTCTGTCTCAAAAAAAAAAAAAAAAAAGAATTTTGAAGAAATGAATGCAACTGAAAAATGTGATAATATCTGGAGGCAAATCTGTAGAATTATCAACATGTGTGCACCTTTAATAAATTGAATTTCAATATAATTGTTCTGCTTTCTATCTTTGGTGATCTTCCGTGGGTAGAAATTAAATTTGATATAACTAAAAATAGCAAATATACATATAAAACCATAAAATGGTCAAAATCACCCTGGCAAGTAACTACACACTAGTTCACACATATTCACTTAACAGGTTCTCAGGAATAAAATATTTCAATGATTTTTTAAAAAATAATTTTGTCAAGCAGAATATAAAATCGAATCTTTAACATAAAAAACCCTCCAGACATATACAAATCCTTTTTTAGTGAGGGGAGGTTCCCACCTACGAGGGGGGCAGGCAGGCTGTTTAGTGGAAGGAATGTTACCCTTCATCTCACCCAGGAAAGAGTGAAGTTTGGTCAGTTGTACAAACTGGAGCCGGCAGAACTGGAATTCCTTCCTAAATCTGGCAACTACTCCTGTGTCCTCACCACTGCTCCACAGGCTCAAATATGCGAATGAACAGACAGTTCTCAATATTCAAGACCTCTCAACTAAACTGGTGAACTCTCCACAGGAATCTCAGGTAACAATGTGCAGTCTCACTTCTCTGGCTGCCCAGGGAACCTCCAGACTAATCTCGATCTGAAAGCACTCTGTAAAAGTCCTACTTTCTAGGTCTTTCTACAAAAGTTCCACTAACCAGGTCTGTCTGTATAGCAATGGTCAAGATGGACAGTGCAGAGGCTGTCCTGGCTTCTGAGTTTGCAAACTTGGCTATGCAATCATTTATCTGTAGGCACTAAGACAAAACTGAGGTCCTCCCCAGGGATGGGTGGGAAGGAGCATTTGCTAGGGGATTATTCTCTACGGCAAGCACCAATCTATACCTGCAAATCAATCTAGAAATGTCTGTGAAGAATAATCTGCAACATATACACATGAACGCATTTCCCCATCTTCCAGCTATGTAAGGTAATATTACTGAGTGCTTTATAAAGTGAAAATTATAAAGCTGTCCGGATGTTCGACAGAATATGAAAAAACCTGCTGTTGTAACCTTGACAGCTATTAGCTGAGTCAATTCATGAGGTGCTTATGATCTACTCTAAAATACGTACAATCATTCAAAAGCTGACAGGTACCAAACTGCATGTTCCTAATTAATTCCCAGGAAATTAAACAGACCTAGTGATGGTGGTGGGAGGTGGACAGGTACCTAGGTGGGAAGAGGCGGGTCCCCAGTGAAATCCCACCTTCAAGCCAGGGACAGCCTGAAGCCTCAGGGCACAGATGCCAGTTCCAGGTGAAGTCAGCGACCTGGAGTGAGAGCTTCCTTGATGCCTTTCAACCAATCAAGTGCTGCTTTTCCAGGCCTACCCATGGACCAGTCGGCATGCACTTCCTCCATTCTGAGCCCATAAGATCCCCAGACTCAGCCACTCACTGGGACTACCTGCCTGCAGAGAGGAGCAACCCACTCCAGGTTTCCTATCCACTGAGAGCTGTTCGGTCACCCAATAAAGCTCTTTTCAGCCTTGCTCACCCTCCATTTGTCCGCATAACTTCATTTTTCCTGGATGTGGGACCTGCCCAACAGTGGGAGCCAAAGGGGCTGTAACACTTTCCTGGATGGCTCGCCGAGCTGCAGGTGGGAGTTAAAGGGGCTGTAACACATTCCTGGCCAGCTCACCGAGCTACAGGTGGTCACATGCTCCTGGACTGCAGGTGTGAAGAGTGGCAACCCTTCTGGGGACCCAAACCTTGGGATTCCCTCAACCAAAGCTGTAACACTATAATCCTCCCACTTTCCACCAGCACCAGGCAGCTGCCACATGCAAAAGGAAGGGCGGGGCTAGACCAGCCCAAGAGCTGCATGCTGGAGTGGGGCAGTGGGATTAAAGGAGCTGGAACACAGTGGGGTGGAACATGTTCCCCAGAAACACGGCCCCTGCTTGCTGTAATGCAGGTGATGAGAAGAGTTGTGGCCCTTCCGGGAGCCCAGATCAGGACCAGGCTATGACATGCTGTAACACCCTCTTCGGGGCTCTGCAATTCCTGGTATCTCTGAGATTTCACTTGTCACCACATTCCCCTTGTCCACAAGCTGATGCCTGCAGCAGAAGCCAGCTGCAGTACGTCTGTTCCAGCCACAGCCTTGCATGGAGCCGGCACCTGGAGCTGCCTGCCCTGCTGCAATAGCGGACATGCCTGGCTGTGTGCAGAGGCTGGACTCCATGCTCACTCACTCACACACCCCTTGCTGCTCCATCCCTGGTTTGCCCTTGGCAGGCATAGGATCTGGGCTGGCAGTGCAAGCCTCAAGCAGCCTGCTGGGCAGAATGGGTGGGATGAGGCTAACGGGCATGAGCAAAACTCAAGCAGAGGCACTGCCAGTCACAGAGGTTTCCAGCTGGTCAAGTGACACCCAAAGGTGCTGTGATATTAGGAGAGGTAATAGTCTCTTAACAGAAAGAATTTCACTTATATGTACTTTGTGGGAAAGGTTACAGAAACAGCTTAAAATATAAAGAAGAAAGATACAAGTCAGAACTGCATGGAGCAGAACATAGTTTGTTCACAACTTACTTTTTCCCCCCAGAATCTAGTACCTGGTACATGTTCAATAAACATCTTTTGAATGAAAGGTGTGGCAAATGTCATCTCAATGAGTCTCATACATTGTCAAATTTATTTCAAAGGAGATAGAGATTACTTCTGAACTTGGTAAACAGCAACTTGACAACTCCCATTCCCACTAATACTGTAAGGGCAACAAGGTCAGCAGAGGGCCACTGACCATGACAAGTTAGGGACCCAGGGCAACACCTGTGCAGCATGGGAACCTCCAGGTGAGGCCAGAATGCCCCTGTACAAGCTCCCTTCCCGCAGCAGGGTCGCCCACATGAGGGACCTTACCACTGCCCTTACCTCCTCCTCCTCTTCTTCTGGGCTGGCTGCCCCACCGGTGTTCACCAAAAGGTCCTTGCTGCCCTCAACACCACGTGTGGCTTCCACAGGATCCTGCGAGGACACAGGCCCTGGCTCTCTCTGAGCAGACCCTTCTGCCCTTCCTTCACTCTCCTCCGAACTCACGGATGGGGCACTGTGATTGCTGTGACACTTGGCACTTCCTGCCCCGGGGCTCTGAGGGCTCTGGGGCTTGGGTGTGGTGGGCCTTAGAGGGGTGGGAGGCTGCTCAGGGTCAAATGTGAACTGGCTGCCAGCGTTTGGGTCACAGGAGTCTTTGCTCAACACATCCTGGACAATTGGGCTTGGCGAGGAGCTGCCAGCGCAAGCACTGTCGCTTTCCACCGCCCAGGAACTTTTGGCTTCAAGAGGAAATACGGCGGCGTCAGCGTCTACGTGGGGGCCCTTAGAGGTGGCCGAGCCGAAACCAGCGGCCACGGTGCAGGCTGCAGTGGTACCATGCATGACCGCCCCGCCCCGCCTGCTGTCCTGCTCAGTGCTCCTGGAGACGCGGCGGGAGTAGTCGTCATGCAGCCGGCTGTGTGCCTGGAGTCTCAGGCCGGCCTCACCAGGGGACGGGGCCCCACTCCTGGGACTCTCCCTCCTCCAGGCGGCCTCAGTCACATTGCTCACAAGTTTGAAGACTCTGTCAAAGTCCTTGGCCCTTATCGGGCTCCTCCAGCGTTTGGTCCTTCCTGACCCAGGCTTTTGGGAGTCAGTGGAGGAACTGCTTAGGGTCCTCTGTGGCACCTGCGCGTCATGCGCCGTCCTGAGGTCTGCAAGATTGGAGGTGGACTTCCGCTTAAAGGAGCTCTTCTTCAGAAAGGCAAGATTGTCAGTGCTCTTGCTCCTCCTGTAGCCCATGCTGTTGTTTTCAGGATCCCTCACGAGAATCTCACACATGGTGGGCACCTGGCCAGTGGCTGCTGTGGGTGTCGCATGGTTCTGGGGCGCATCCAGCAGGCAGATGCGGCCCAGGCCGTAGGCTCTGCGGAGGCTGCGGGAGCGGTGTGTGCTCCGCTGGAAGGGATCGTCCGTGTCCTCGAGGTCGGAGCCATCCAGTGTGCCCCCCTCTGCTGGCCTGAGGGTACCACACGCTGGTCCCGGTGCTGACGGGGAGCCCCTGCCTGCCTGGGCTCCTGGGACAGCACCATTCAGGATGGGCTTTCCCAGGCCGTGCTCCAAAGCCTCTCCCTTGGAACAGGCATTTGACCCCTCTCGGCTCTGAATTCCTTTCAGGACCGAGGACTTCAGTTTCTTAAAGGATCCCATTTTCCGGAAGGAGGCGAGGGTGTTCCACGTGGAGGAGCTGCCCACCAGCACCACGGAGCGGGGCCGCTCGGGGTGGGCACTCGTCCTCTTCCGACTGGTGGCAAAGAGGCGCACAAGCTTGGCTGGGCTGAGTCTGGCTTCCTGGGTGTCTGTGTCGCCACCAGGGCTGCAGCCACAGACTCCGTTTCCACACGCAAGCGAGGTCACCATCTTGGGGTCTTTCAGGTCCGAGCCTGGACAGGGGGCTGCGGGGCCCGGCCCGAGGCCGTTCGGGGCAGTGGTCATGTTCTCCGGGCAGGGTGACCAGGGCCGCACAGCAGCCTGGGTCATGGCCACGGGCACTGCCGAGTCCGCAGACCGCAGCTCCAGGCCTTCATCTCCAGGAATACCGTCCTGGCACTCACACCTGCCTTGCACATCGGGCTCCTGGGTGACCACGGCCTGCAGCGGAAGACAAAGCGGGCGGTTTAGCCATTTCCCGCGCAGCAGCCCCTCTGCTCAGAGAAGACGACGCACGCTCCAGCACAGGGCTGGCCAGATGAAAGCTACTGCAAACTCGGTTACAACTGTACATTTCCCCTCCATTCACTTCATAAGTTGAAGGAAAGATGCAAATATATAACCCTGGACAGAGAAGGGTAATTATGGACTGTGCCGTGGACATGAACTCACTGGAACCTGTGTAGGTGAGACTAGGAAAAAACTGCTGGAATGAAAATATCTAGGTATCATTCAACGCTATCTTTTCTTCGTATGTGAAATGGAAAAAAAAAATTAGGAAATACCAAAAGAAAACCTCACAACAATTTCAAAAGGTGTGATGTTAAAATGCCAGCCTGTGTTGAATCCAACACACCGAATACTCAAACCAAGTGCTGACACACGCAGGAACAAGTGTGAGCCCCACATGCTGGCAGCTGCCTTCTGTCCAGGAGTTCTGAGATGCTCAAACACTAACTGAGAGCTGCACAGGGCCACCGGGACAGAGGCGGGAAGGACTCGGCCAAGACATGCCAGGGCAGCCTCTGAGAAGGAAACACATTGGTAGGGGTCTTTTTCCAACTGGTCATAGAGTAGAGAGAAGTGAGGATGCTGCTGAAGTATGTTAGAAATTCAGGGTTGGGTGCAGTGGCTCACGCCCGTAATCCTAACACTTTGGGGGTCCGAGGCACATGGATCACCTGAGGTCAGACGTTCGAGACCAGCCTGGCCAACATGGTGAAACCTTATCTCTACTAAAAATACAAAAATCAGCCGGGCGTGGTGACGTGCCCCTCTAATCCCAGCTACTCGGGAGGCTGAAGCAGGAGAATCACTTGAACCCGGGAGACAGGTTGCAGTGAGCCGAGATTGCGCCACTGCACTCCAGCCTGGGCGACAGAGTGAGAGAGACTCCTTCTCAAAAAAAAAAAAAAAAATTCAGAAGAATTCAAATTAAACAAATTCAGCATCCTTTTCCTCTTCCCACGTGCCCTGACAACCACACACTCCTGCACCCACGCCCACCGCACACATCCACTTCCACACCTTCCCCCCATGCCTGTATCCATATCTTTACTCCCACACACCTGTGTCCATACCGTGCCACACACTGCGTTCATGCCCTTCCCCACACACCTGTGTCCATACTTTTCACCCCACACCTGTGTCCATGCCTTCCCCATCATGCACACCTGTGTCCAAGCCCTTCTCACATACCTGTGTCCATGCTCTTCACCCCACACCTGTGTCCATGCCCTTCCCCCACACCTGAGTCTATGCCCTTCCCCCCCCCCCACCTGTGTCCATGCCTTCCCCATTATGCACACCTGGGTCCATGCCCTTCCCCCCATACCTGTGTCCATGCCCTTCCCGCCACACCTGTGTCCATGCCCTTCACCCCACATCTGTGTCCATGCCGTTCCCCCCAAACCTGTGTCCATGCCCTTCACCCCACATCTGTGTCCATGCCTTCCCCATCATGCACACCTGTATCCATGCCCTTCGCCCCACACCTGTGTCCATGCCCTTCCCCCTACACCCATGACCATGCCCTTCGCCCCACACCTGCGTCCATGCCTTCCCCATTATGCACACCTGGGTCCATGCCCTTCACCCTACACCTGGGTCCATGGCCTTCCCCTGAAAAATGAAAATGCTGCTCCCCCTTAACCTTTCCCATCAGGCCAAGATCTGCTCAGTCTTCAAGTGATAGCTTACATGTCTCAGTCCCCCGTTCTCAACAAATAATTACTGGATGAATGAACGATAGATTATGAAAATAACCATAAAAGACTATCAACTTTTCAGCACTTACTATATGTCGGGCCTCTGCACTAAGGTCTTGGAAAACATAATGTCACTGAGGACCCACAGAAACCTAAGAGGTCGCAGAATGACTTGCATTTTGCAGACAACCAGATGGATACTGGAGCAGGTTAGGTCATTTGCCTGGGAGTCCTGCAGCTGTCCCCACAAAGCCCACACTCTTCTCCACTGCAGTAAACTAATGAACAGAGACAGAGGCACAGTGGCCATCTGCAACTCACACATCTGACTCCAATTCCTGGGCCTCACGACCCTGACTGCAAATAAATTCCAAAAATCTTTAGACATCAGTCAAGGCCACAGAGGCCAAAGGCCAGAGAGGAGTAAGAGGAGGACACTGTTTAAAGATGAGAGCAGATCCCGATTTAGCTCACCCCTATGAAGTGCAGAATCTGCCCCATGCAAACAGAAACATCTCTCTTCTGCTCCTACGCCCCAGGTTCTTGATGGGTTCCGTTCTTATCTGTCCCTACATCATTTCCAGTGAGAAGGGATTCCCAGGGACAGCCATAGTTAAACGGTCAAAGAGTTGATTCCATCCAGGACAAGGGAGGCTACGATGACTCAGACCATCAGCCAATTCCATTCATCAGAAGACCGATGCGCTACTTACTATATGCCCTCTGCAGTTCAATGTTCTCATGGAGGAATTAGAGGGCCAGAGGAGCTGTGGGTTACATTTGAATGAGCCACATAAGCAGAGGCTTGAATCATCTCTGCAGTGAGACTGGGTATGAAGCCTGTAACCAGCTGCAAAGTAAGTTCAACATTTGGTATCACCTATGCGCCTTCATGTGCTCTAGAAGGGACAGGGAATTCCGTTGTTTCAGCATTTCAGAATCGTGATATGAATGAGATTGTTTAATCAAAAGGTCAAGTCCAATTCGTGGGCACTGACGTTAAGTCGTAATCATGGTCTTATCATGACTCGCATTGACTACAGAAGAGAAGGCATGATGCCTGCCTTGTAATTCAGGGGATTAGACAGCTTCCTGGCACCACCAGAGGGCGCTATGAGACCTGTTATAACCAAGGAGGAAACAAGGGCCCAAGACATGGGACTTGGCCTAAACTGGGTGCTGTCATATGGCTCCTGAGTCAGTCATTTCAGTGGTCTGCACTTCAGTGCTGTCTACAGAATAAGAGCTACCAAGATTTATGCATATACCCACTTCACGAGCATCTACTGGGTGCAAGTGTCTGTGCGGGTCCCACGAGGAATTCGAGGCCGTGAGAAGGTAATCCTCCATTCTAGATAAGAAACTGGCAAGAGCAAAGCAACAGTTAACAACACCCAGTACAACTGGGAGGCAGTAAATTTGGGGGACCAGGTCTCTGACTGACCCAGGAATGAGGGGTATCTCAGGATATGGGACTTCCAGGGTTGAAGCCAACAAAGTTCCTAGCAAATGGGGATAACTGCTCACTCTACAGTAAGTAGAACAGTGTCTCTGGAAGGACAGCTTAGTGTGATAAATTAGTAAAATCAAGGTGAAAGTGGGTTTAGAAAAGCCTACACACCCCTAGTCTAATAATACCTCATCATTCTTTGAGATGAACTGCAGGTGCCTCCTTACCCAGGAATTCCTTCCTGAGCCCCCTGGAATGAATGAAATCCCTTCCTCTGTGCTTCCACAAGCCTTCAGGCATCTCATCAGATTGTTTTTACCAAAATGGATTATGATGATAGCTTTATAGAGCTGCCTTCAAACAAGAGTGTGCACTCTCTGAGGGTAAGAATGGTGTGCTTTGCACACTTAGATTATTTAACTTCGACGTGAAATCACATCAGTTATCCTGTCTTGTCTAATCCATACCAAGGTAAGAAGTCGTTACAAGCCACTATGTTTTTATAGAGTGAAGAAGTTGAAATTTTCTAACACTCAGAACTTAATTTCCAGGATTTAGATTTCATAAAACACATGCAAAAAATTGGGGTTTCTAATTGGGACAATACGCTTTTTAAAAGACCAGGGACTTAGTATTTTGTTCATGAGCTGAACAACGTGATTGTTGTGTGCTGCTAAGAGTGAAACTGAGTATCATGGAAAAAAAGGCTTTTCCTGGAATTTCTGAGTAACATAGCAAGTTGCATTATTTAGAGCTAATACTTTGACCTCTATTAACTAACAAGGGTTGCAATTCAATTAGTGGTTTTGTAGCAAGTCTTATAAATTGTGGGAACTCTGTCAGAGATATGAAAGAAACAGAACTAAGAATTTCAGATGGGAATATTGTGAAATCCACTGTCTACAAGCTGGATTCTAGGGTGTATGAACTTTAGAATGGAATTTTTTTTGTTTTTAGTGATAATGAGAATTCTCCCCCAAAACAACAAAAAACAAACAAACTTTTGACTGGTAATTTTAAAGTAAAAACTTAAATTTGAAATTCAGGAATATAGAATAGATTAAATGTACAAACAAGTCGAAAGGTTTTATAATATACTCATCATGTACATCAGGAGTGTCCAATATTCTGGCTTTCCTGGGCCACACTGGAAGAAGAATTGTCTTGGCCACACATAAAACACACTAACACAACTGCTGATGAGCCAAAAAAAAAAAAAAAAATCGCAAAAAAAAATCTCACAATGTTTTAACAAAGTTTATGAATTTGTGTTGGGCCACATTCAAAGCTTCCCCGCGCCACATGCAGCCTGCGGCCCACTGGTTAGAGCAGCTTGATTTACATAACAAACTGACACTGAAAGAAAACACATTGAAATCGAAAATGCTGAAGGGGTGAGCGCAGACCCTTAAATCACAGCTGCACAGAATGTGGCCCTGGGGAACATCTGACCCCTATTCACGACAGTGAGGATGCTACGGCACAGTGAGGCTAAGGAGCTTACGACCGTTGCTGTAGTGACAGCATAGCAGGGTGGAAATCGGAGGGTCCACCCCAGCACTGCTACCTCCAGGCCAGAACCCGGGGGTCAGGCTACACCCTCTTCCTTCCCTGCAGATTGCACCAGGTCTAAGCGACTCTACTGCATGCCCACCCGCCCTCTGTCAGCGTGGTGGCCGGTGCTTCATTCCTAGGCTGCATTACCTTCCACCTGGATGACTGTGGTCTGGCTCACTGCCCACCCATCCTGCACTCTGCTGCCAGAGTCCTTTCCACACTGCAGATGGGCTGTGTCACTGAACCCAGGGTCACTGGCTGCCCGTGGACTTTGAGAAATGTCGAATGTCCCGTGCCCAATACGGGACGCCTTTCCCTCCAGCAGGGCTGAGCTATTTGTCATGATCCTCACATCACCATGACTTTGCGAGTTTCCTTGTCTGCTCTCAGGCTGTTTCTCCAGCCACTGTTGTCTCTCTGTGTTTTGGGAACCACAATTCCCAGGTTCCTGACAAATGGCTTCTGTCCAGGTTTGGCAGTGGGCAGTGGTGGTGGGAGGTGACTCAAGGGCTGGGAAAGGGAGTTGCCACAGTATTTCGTGGGCATGTGCAGCAGCTGTGGTGTCTCTGTGGCTCTAGCCCTGCTGGGAAGCTCCTCCTTCCCAGGTCCGAGGTCCTGCGGGCGGGCGGCACCAGCTCGCAGCTCCAGCAACCCGCCCTCTTGTTTACCACTCCAGCCCAGGGGCTGGTAGCAACTTCCTGCTATTGCACTGTCTTTTGTTTTTCAGCTGTATAAAAATAACCCCTGTATTAGATTCTTTGTTTGAAATACCTGGAGACACTTCTCTAGCGTTTTCCACACTGCCCTGTCATTCTGCTTTCCTCGTCTGGCTTCTACACTAACCTCTCCGAGGAGCATGAAAAGTTCTCTAAACGCAGAAGCCGTGTCTTATTTCACTGTGTTCTCAGCATGTGTCTGTTGAATGACTGAAGGGGCTGCTGGCTTTGCACGTCTCAGGTCTGACACCCCAACATCTGGGCCAGATGGTTCTTTGTTGTGGAAGCTGACCTGTGTTTTGTAGGAGGTCTAGCAGCAACCATGGCCACTGATGCTATTAGGAAGAAGAATTGTAATAAAAAGAGAAGAGTGCTGAAAACTATGAATGTGCTACCAATTAGTTTCAGAATAGTTTTTCTGAAACTACTGGAAAGCAATTTTAAGAGATTCAATCTTGCTATGTTGCCCGGGGTGGCCTCAAATTCTTAGACTCAAGTGATCCTCTCACCTCATCCTCCAAGTAGCTGGGATAACAGGTACATACCATTGCCAGTTAAAACCACTGAAATTTATCATTTCCTTTTCTTTCCTTTTTTTTCTTTTTCTTGTTTTTTGGTTTTGTTTTGAGACAGAGTCTTGCTCTGTCATCCAGGCTGGAGTACAGTGGCGTAACTTCAGCACACTGCAACCTCGCCCCCAGGCTGAAGTGATCCTCCCACCTCAGCCTCCCAAGTAGCTGAGATTGCAGGCATGTGCCACTACACCCCACTAATTTTTGTACCTTTAGTAGAGACGGGGTTTCACCATGTTGGCCAGGTTGGTCTCAAACTCCTGATCTCAAATGGTCCTCCCACCTTGGCCTCCCAAAGTGTTAGGATTACAGGCATGAGCCACCATGCCCAGCCATAATTTACAACATTTGTAAAGAGAAAGCATCCAAGGTTCTAATTTCAGAGATGAAGTTATTCCCCAGGCCTAATGCCAGACACTGTCCTTCCTCTTCCCAGCCCCAATATACACACCTTAGTAAAGGAAAGAAGCCCCCTTACCCTTGGATCTGGTACCCTCAGGGTCTCTCTGTGTAAGGAGTAAGTAAGATGCTTCAAAAGAAAATCTGTAGCTCTGGCGTCACTTAAGTATTCAATCATTGAAGTTCAATGTTCAATTGAAAGTATATGGAGAAATGTAACTGGAATAAGCGTATCTTTGGGAAAGGTGTCAATTTCATAAAAGCGTGTGATTGCCTTGGCTTGCCTTATGGGGGTTACTGGTCTAAACCACATTCCTGTGGCTGAGAATGGTGTTTCCCCAGTAGGGATGTATGTTTGCTTTGTCAATCCTCTGGGGTGATGGGGTGTAGAAAACGAGGATTTGCAAAGGCAGGTCTTAGACTACAAAGGCAAATCTACCTTCTGTGTCTAAAGTTGCAGGTCGGGCTGGTGTAGTGAGAGATGAAAGGGCAGGTAGGTCTGAGCCTCTGCGAAAGATGCTGGCATCCTCCACAGTGCCCCTCCCTGTGTCCCCAACCTCTGCACCGTGACAGCGTCTGAGCTCCTCTTCCTCCAATCTCATGGCAACCTGGGAAGGCCCCAGGGGAGCTGTTGCCGGCCACAGCCCTCAGCCCTGAAGACGGCCCTGCGTCTTGCCTTCCTGCAGCCATGGCCTGTCCAGCACCTTTCTGGTGGTAAACAAGATTGCAGCAGTAACCACCGAGTTCCCGGTTAGGACTACCTCATGCCTGCAACCCATGCCAAAACTGATGTCACCCCGAGACTGCACCTCCCCCACGTTTACCATTCAGAGCAGTGAAAGTTTTCCAGATGGATGGCCCCAGTCCTGAAGGCGTTGTGAAGGTCACTGGAGCAAACACAGTGTCTCTGCTTGGCAGAGGCAGACCAGCCCGAATCTGGAGCTGCGTGTCACTGGGTTCCCAGGCTAAGACACCCAACAGTGCAGTCAGCACAGAATACCCCTAAAGGGAATGATGCAGCTTTTATATCCACAGCTTAATCAGACATACTTAATAACTGTGTGTAACAGCACATACGTGTGTTGTATTTCATTTTTGCTGCATTTATTCTAATGCTCATTTTTTTTTGTTTTTGCATAAAATGTGTTTCCAGGCAGAGCCCCAATTTATAGGTTTGCATTCTGAGGAAATGAGATTAATTTTTAACTCAGTTTCCACCCAGGAGCCTGTCAGGTCTTCACGTAGGGGATGTCCCCACAGACCATTCTGCCACCGCTGAGGACAGAGGCCCAGAAAAGGCCCTTTCTCTGTGCTGTGCAATCAAGTATCTCATCCTCTCAAATTAGTTTTACACATTAAAGCAGTTGCTGAAATGCCTTCTGCTTCTAATTTAAACTGTCTTCTAATTGAACTGACATTTGGATACTGTTTCCTTGCAAGCCCTCCCTGCCTCTTGGCACACATCTCCTCAGTTAGGACACGCACAACAGTCATGTGATACGATGCCACCAATGAACCAAGCCAGAGGTGACCAGCTACTATTCCTGAACAGAGGTCCCTGGAGCACACACCCCATCTCTCAGAGGCGATCTGTGAGACTTTGTTAGAGGTGGAGGTTCTCATTGCCAGCGTGTCCTCAGGGGACGTTGTGCTCGAACACAACCAACACACAGAATTCAGGAATACTCTGGTGTAATATCCCACGGACATGGCTCCTTTGACACAGAGCTTAGTAACGTTTCAAATATGTCAGATGCTCAGTGGGGACTGAAATGACAGCAAGGACTATATTCTGATTGTTGCGAGAAGTTCAAAACCAGCTGAGTTTAGCTGCTAGGAAAACGAAAGAATCGCTAATACTTAAATATGTTGAATCTCAAAAAGGAAAGTGGAGATGCAAGGTGAGACAAAGGTTACCGTTACAAGGCAGAAGCAAATGGGAGGTGGAGTCCCCAGGCAACTAAGGAGGGGAACGGATGTGCTGCTGAGAGCACAGATGCAGAGAACCCAGTGACGACCGGACAACACTAGGGAGGCATGTCCCTCTAAGCAAGACTGAGGGACAGGTGAAGGGGAGGAAGGGCAGCAGCTGAGGCTAAGAATTTTGGGTCAGGGTTCTTTGCTTTGAATTGCTTTGTTATGTGACCTGGGCTAGTCTTTCTCCATGGGATCCTAAAACTTCTTTTAGAGCAGTTTCTTTTACTTTTAGAGAAGCAAATGCATTGTAAAGAGAACATTCTCATCAAAATATTAATTATTCTCATGGCACGACACCTTTCTTGGTAACGTGTAAGGTTGATAGTTACAGGTCATTGCTAATAGGAAATGGTACTCTGGGTCAAAATGTCTAGATCCAAAGAAGTGAAGTACTCTGTTGGAAAGTCAGTGGATTTCAGATTATTGTACATGCATCTGGCCTTAGGCAAAAGTGCCTGTGGAGGTGCAGAAGATGCACCACACGTGCAGGTGGCTGCTTTGGGGTTGATCTGCTCTGTGATTCTCAGATGGAGGCACTGCCTACTCCCTGCAGTCATCCTGCCAGCTCAAAGGTCAAGGCCAGAGGGAAGTCATGTTCCACCAGGCTCAGTCAGAGACCGGCCAAGGTCACCTGAATGCGGATCTCGAGAAGGTGATAGCTTTTCCCAAAGGATACCTCTGAAGCCAAACATATATAAAATGCCATTATTTCATTTAAAAATTAGCTCTATCTTTTCTCCATGAGTATGGATAATACATGCCTTCAGACTCTTCAACCCTAAGATAATAAATACTGGAATGTAAACTGTTCTCCAAAATGCTGAACAAGTGGTATTCTAAATGTCAATTTTTGAGTCACTTGTTCAGACTTATAGACACATTTTTTCCTGTAAGATTCTCGTGTCATCTTCCCCATCCCACTTAATTTATAATGTAAATAAATTGTTAAAAATATCAATGGGATGGCTATATTAAAGTTGTTCATTAGTAATATACTAAAGTAAATGAAGTCATACTTCTACGGAAAGATGAACTGATCTGTGACTTAGAAGCTTGAATGATAGCAGAATGAGAAAAAGGACAGAGAGAAGGGTGTTGTCCTCTTTCTAGAATAAGAAAGATCCTGGCCGGGCATGGTGGCTCACATCTCTAATCCCAGTACTTTGGGAGGCCGAGGCGGGTGGATCACAAGGTCGGGAGTTTGAGACCAGCCTGGCTGATATGGTGAAACCCTGTCTCTATTAAAAATACAAAAATTAGCCGGGTGTGGTGGTATGTGCCCTGTAGTCCCAGCTACTCATGAGGCTGAGGCAAAAGAATCGCTTGAACCCAGGAGGTGGAGGTTGCAGTGAGCCAAGATTGTGCCACTGCGCTCCAGCCTGGGCTTCAGAGCCAGACTCCATCTCAAAACAAAAACAAACAAAAAAAGACCCTTTGCAGTGTTCTGAAGTGGGTGCTGTGTCTCTGGCATCCTGTGACTCTCCTCGCTATGATCATCGTCTCTGAGCTGCTCTCACCCTCTCACCCCCACAATGTTCCTTAATACAAGCAGTCACTTCGGCCTCCTGATCATCTTCCTCCGACTTCTCGGTGCGGGAGTCTGTCCTCAGTGCTGTGGAGATGGACTGACCCAAGCAGGCCAGCGTGTAGGTGTTGTCACTGTAACTCCCTCTGCTGCGACGTGCTATTGTACCTAAGATCAAGCCTGCTCCACGGTCAGCTCCTCTAGACCACCGGTCACATCTATCCTCTGCCACGTGGTGAGCTGGTTTTGTGGGATTGTTGTTTGTTGTGGTTTCTCCGAATGGCAGCAACTTCAGGGCTCAATGACACAAGTGGCTCAGCAAGAGGTCTTACCTGTAAGTACGCAAGATTTGGGAGGCTGAGCCTGCCCATCCGTCAAACAAAGCCAGCCTTTCTTTTTTTCAGTATCTGGCAATGTGGTTGAGCAGGCATGTGTTTCAGCGTGACCCACTTAACTGTGTTTAAACTTAATTTAAAAATCAATCCTGGTTTCACTCTTTCCCTCTCAGCTCTCCTCCCCACAAATGCTGTCAAAATCTGCTAGTTTGTATCTTTTCCAATTAGAATGTCAGAACTTTGATGATATGGCAATCAGCTCTCAGAACTTTGATGATATGGCAATCAGCTCTCTGAAGTCCCAATAGTTCCTCTTAGGCCAAGTATCCTGATGCAACATTGTCAGGTGGTTTGACAATAACCAATGCCTGTTGCCCCTGGGGTGGTTACATAAGCACTTCAGGGCCACATGAAGCAAGGAACACAGGCAAAGCTACCCAAGACTGTCATCATTTGAGTGAACGTAGATTAGAAAGGAACACTGATGTCCTCCATTTAAATGAGGTACCTGTGGTTTGTTTCCTTCGACCTCTTTTTTTTTTCTTGAGACAGGGTCTCACTCTGTCACCCACGTTGGAGTGCAGCCTGGTGCAGGCTGGAGTGGCCCAATCACAGTTCACTGCAGCCTTGAACTCCTGGCCTCAAGCAATCCTCCCTTCTTGGCCTCCCAAAGTACTGGGACTACAGGCAAGAGCCACCACACCTGGCCTCTTTCATCTCTGAACAAGAAAGAACTTCCTATGTGACTTGATTCACTCATTCATTCAGCAAATATTTCCTTGGTCCCTCGTGTCTGAGAGCAACTGGGGTAGACACACCAGGAGGGGAATGGTGAACAGCTGATGTGGTTCAGTCATCAGAGAGCTCCAGCCACGTTGGGAGCACTGGTGGTGTTATGAAGCCTGCAACGGCCTCCTTCAGCCGACATATGGATGCTCTAATGCCAGAGAAAGGAGGGATGTTGGGGTGCAGGGAGCTTGAGACAGAGACCCCAGCTGGAGGACGGCGAGCAGGGACAGGGTGGGGGAGCCTAGGCCTTTGTAAGCCACGTTAAGGACTGGGGTTTACTCTAAAGGTCATGGGAGCCGGCAGCAGAAGCCATCACCGTCGGTGCCACCGGACGAGATAATCCTGGCTGTGGGCTGGGGAGAGGTGATGGGGAGAGTCAACATGGCCTGCTGACCAACTGGACAACGTGGAAAGAGGGGAGAGACAGGTGGGTCCCACCATCAGGCTGGGTCCAACGGAGATGCACCTTACTAAGCAACAGAGGCCTGGAGAGGAGCAGCAGGGGAGCCAAGGAGTTCCATTTTAAATGTACTGACTGAAGAAAACTGCAGACCAATATCCCTGGTGCACACAGATGTAAAAACTCCTCGACAAAATCAAGGCTAAAAATCATAGGATTATATCAATAGATACAGAAAAAGCCTTTGACAAAATTCAACATTCTTTCATTATAAAAATTCTCAACAAATATGGCATACTGGAATGTTCTTCAACATAGTAAGACCATATATGACAAGCCCACAGCTAATATCATACCAAAAAGTGCAAACCTGAAAGCTTTTCCTCTAGCATCAGAAATAAGACAAGGACGTCCACTCTCACCACTTACATTCAACGTAATCCTGGCAATGGGCAAGAGAAAGAAAGAAAGGCAACCAAATCAGAAAGGCAGAAGTTAAATATTCTGTTTGAAAATGATGTGATCTACTATACAGAAAACCCTAAAGACTACCATAAAACTGTTAGAACTAATAAACAAATTCAGTAAAATTGCAGGATAAATATCAACATGGAAAAATCAGTTGAATTTATTTTTTTCAATTGCATTTCTAGACACTAACAATGTACTATCCGAAAAGAAATCAAGAAAACAATCCAATTTGCAAAAGCATCGAAAAGAATAAAATACTTAGGAATAACTGTAATCAAGGAGGTGAAAGATCTGTACACTGAAACCAATAAAACATTGATGAAAGAAACTGAAGAAGACACAAATAAAATGGAAAGATATCCTATAAACATGAATTAGGAGAATATCATTAAAATGTCCATACTACTGAGAGTGATCTACAGATTCAATGCCATGCCTATCGAAATTCCAATGAAATACAAAAAACAAACAAAAAACACTAAAATTCATATAGAACCATAAAAGATTCCAAGTGGACAAAGCAATCTTGAAAAAGAATAAAGCTGGAGGCATCACACGACCTCATTTCAAACTATATTACAAACTTATGGTAATCAAAACCACATATTACTGGTTTAAAAACAGACACACAGACCAACAGAATAGAATATGAAGTCCAGAAATAAACCCATGCATACATGGTCAACTTATCTTCAACAAAGGCACCAAGGATGGGGAAAGGATAGTCTCTTAATAAATAGTACTGGAAAAACTGAATATCCACACGCAAAATAATAAAATTGGACTCTTACTCCAAAAATCAACTCAGAATGAATTAAACCCTTAAACGTAAGACCTGGAACCATAAACACCACACGACAAAACATATGAGAAAAGCTCCTTGACACTGGTCTTGGTGATAAGTTTTTGGATATAACACAAAAAACATAGGCAACAAAAGCAAAAATAAACACATGAGACTGTATCAATAGCTAAAAGGTTTTTCATAGCAAAAGAAACAACAAAATAAGGTAACCCATGGAATGGAGAAAACATGTGCAAGTCATATAACCAATAAAGGACTCCTAGTATCCATAATATACGAGGATCTCAACCAACTCATTAGCAAAAACGAACAAAACCCTCAATAAACAAATACCTCAATCACAAAATGTACAAAGGATCTGAACAGACATTTTTTCAAAGAAGACACACAAATGGCCAAGAGGTATATGAAAAAGTGCTCAACATTGAAATCCTCAGGGAAATGCAAATCAAACTCACAGCGAGCTACCACCTCACACCTGTTAGGATGGTTATCATCAAAACCCCAGAGGTAACAAGTGGTGGTAAGGATGTGCAAGAAAGGAGACCCTCACACACTATTGGCAGGAACGTAAACTAGTACAGCCACTGTGGAAAACGGCATGGCGGCGCCTCGAAAAACTCAATATAGATCTATCATATGATACAGTGATCCCAATACTGGGTATATATCCGAAAGAATAAAATCAACCCCTCGAAAAGCCGCCTACACTCCCATGTTCACGGCAGCACTATTTACAGTAGCTAAGATACGGAACTGACCTAGGTGTCCCTGAATGGATGAATGGATAAAGAAAATGGTGTATACATACAACAGAGTACTATTCAGCCATGAAAAGGATGTCCTGCCATTTGCAGCAATGTGGATAAACCTGGAGGATATTACGCTGAGTGACATGAGCTGGGCACAGAGACACAAATACCACACAACCTCACTTACACGTGGAACTGAAGGCAGAGACTCAGAACAGCGCTGTTGTTCTCACCTCCTGCCAGGCGGCCTCCTTTTACTTCATCAAATAGCCTTGGCAAGGGCTGTCTTTTCATCTCTAATTCCCCTACCCCATACTTTTTAAGTGCAGCAATCTAGTTTCAACAAAAACACTGACCTTTTAAAATTAAAAATGAAATCAAGTTAAAGTCTTACATCTCTGTCCAAGACAACGAAAAGCCTAACTGAGGTTTAATAGAGAAACAGGAATGCACTTTTAAAATATTTATTCTAGATACCACTGTGATCACATCTGTCTTTCAAATTTCTAAAATCGGCTTGTTCCTGAGTCCAGCTCTTGTGAACCGAAGCCAGAGGCTCGTGATGTCTGTCTCTGAACCCACTAGAATGACCCCTGCATCAGTGCTGAGAGCTCATCCACAGTGGCAGGGACCAGGAAGCCACAGCTGACCCTGGCATGCTCCCATGGAGATTAGCATCTTGTCCAGAAGAAAACAAAACATAGCAATCCCTATTTTCTAAGAACTTTGTGTTTTCCACCCAGTGCTGGTAACATTCAGATTATAAAGGAAAAACACCAATATCCGATCTTCAGTGAGGTGTGAACACAGTATCCACCTCTTGAGACCCTCACCTGACTTCAAATTAGACCAAGTGCAGTAATTTCTGAAGAAGCTGAAGTTTTTCTGGACTTCTTGTTTCTCTCCACACTTAGCAATATCCCTTTCCAGCCAGCTGATTAAAACTCCTTAATAAATGGAACTGTCAGGGATTTCTTTTGGCCTATGGGCTCCCTAAAAATCTTGAGAAACTAGGGTCCATGAACTGAGACTGTCTTGAGAACCCTCTGGACAAGAGGGTGACACCTATCTGCAACTAAAGATCAGTCTGGAAGTCCCCCATCCCCACTGGTCTTCCTGATCTGCATGAGGAACCGATCCACTGGAGAAAAGCCAATGCGAGCTGTCATCCTCATGGGAAGGGAAAATCACTCTTGGAGAACTCAGACTCCACCTATATTCACTCGCTGGAGTGCTAGGAGCACTGGGGATTATGAATTATACTGTTTCACTTTAATATTCCTTAGGCACAATCTATATTCTGTATTTTATTCCACACTGGTGCAATTTGGAATTGGAACCACTTTGCATCTAAATTAACAGGAATATGGAACACAGGTTATTACCAGCCTACATGGCAACAAAGTCCTCAATTACAGGGAACTCCTGGAAGAAAGCTGCTCACCCCCAGTTCCCTCACTATTCTGGGAGGCCACCAGGTCCTTTATTCTGAACACGTTCAGTAACTCTGAGCCTCACCTGACACTAATTACCTTCCTCCAGCCTGCTGACAAAAGAATTTCAGTCTCAGATTTTTTGAGCCAATTTTGAGAAGAACAAGGCTTGTCCCTTCCCTGCTGAAAGCTTTCAGCTGCTCCCATCAGGCAGTGCTGCTCCAACTTCCTTAAATTACCCCTAATTACATACGGGGTGGAGAAAGAGAGAGAATGTTTATATGCCAGATATTCTCAACACAACCATCCTCTATTATCACACCCATTTCATAGATGGAAGAATCTGAGGTTAGGTCCTAAGATCACACCACAGAAAGTGACAAAGCCACCACCTGCACCAGGTGGTCTGGCCATAGCATTGGTGTTCCTAATCCACTGCGACTGCCTCCCTGACGGCTCAGGATAGCCAGTCTGCATCTTGGGCGATGTGCACAGGTAGCAGGTTACTGAACGCTGAACATTTCTTTACAGTTGCATAGTTTATCTTTACAAGTCACACAAATACTGCATTCTTTTCCTAAGATTTGTCTTGATAAAAAAAACTACACATGCCACCTCACATCTATTTAGGAGCCTGTTATCTTAAAAAACAAACAAACAAACAAACAAACAAAAGCAAAACAGAAAATAATAAGTGCTGGTGGGGATGTGGAGAAACTGGAACCCGGGCGTACTGCTGGTGGAAATCTGAAATAGTGCAGCCGCTGTGGAAAACAGTATGGTGATTCCCCAAAAACTCAGACACAGAACTATTATATGCTCTAGCAATTCCACTTCTGGGGATATACCCAAAAGAACTGAAACTGGGGACTGGAGAAGATTTTATTTTCTTTCCAATTTTTAAGTTCAGGGGCACATGTGCAGGATTGTACAGGTTTGTTACCAAGGTAAACGTATACCACGGTGGTTTGCTGCACAGATCATCCTATCACCTAGGTATTAAGCCCAGCATCCATTAGCTGTTCTTTCTAATGCTCTCCCTCCTTGCATCCCCAACCCTCAGACAGACCCCAGCGTGTGTTGTTCCCCACCACGTGTCCATGTGTTCTTATCATTCGGCTCCCACTTACAAGTGAGAATATGCTGTATTTGGTTTTCTGTTTCAGCATTAGTTTGCTGAGGATAATGGCTTCTAACTCCATCCATATCACTGCAAAGGACATGATCTTGCTCCTTTTATGGCTGCATAGCATTCCATGGTGTATACGTACCACTTTTACCACTTTTCTTTATCCAGTCTATCATTGATGGGCATTTAGGTTGGTTCCATGTCTTTGCTATTGTGAATAGTGCTGCAAAGAACATACACATGCATGTTATCTTTTTTTTTCTTTTTTATTGAGATAGAGTTTCACTCTTGTTGCCCAGGCTGGAGTGCAATAGCGCAATCTCGGCTCACTGCAACCTCCGCCCCCCGGGTTCAAGCAATTCTCCTACCTCAGCCTCCTGAGCAGTTGGGATTACAGGCGCATGCCAACACGTCTGGCTAATTTTTGTATTTTTAATAGAGACAGGGTTTTACCACGCTGGCCAGGCTGGTCTCGAACTCCTGACCTCAGATGATCCACCCACCTCGGCCTCCTGAAGTGCTAGGATTACAGGCATGAGCCACCGTGCCTGACCCACATGTATCTTTATAACAGAATGATTTATATTCCTTTGGGAATATACCCACTAATGGGATTGTTGGATCAAGTTTCTGGTTCTAGATTGCTGAGGAATCACCACACTGTTTTCCATTATGGCTGAACTAATTTATACTCCCACCAACAATGGAAAAGCATTCCTTTTCCTTTACAACCTGGCCAGCATCTGTTGTGTTTTGACTTTTTGGTAACAGTCATTCTGACTGGTGTGAGATGGTATCTCATTCTGGTTTTGATTTGCATTTCTCTGATGATCAGTGATGTTGAGCTTTTTATCATGTTTCTGGCCACATGTATGTCTTGAGAAGTGTCTGTTCATGTGCTTTCCCCACTTTTTAATCAGGTTGCTTTTTTCTTGTAAATTTAAGTTCCTTGTAGGTGTTGGATGTTAGACCTTTGTCAGATGGATAGATTGCAAACATTTTCTCTCATTCTGTAGGTTGTCTGTTCACTCTGTTGGTTTCTTTTGCTGTGCAGAGCTCTTTAGTGTAATTAGACCCCATTTGTCAATTTTTGCTTTTGTTGTGACTGCTTTTGGCATCTTCACCATGAAGTCTTTGCTCGTTCCTTTGCCCTGAATGGTACTGCCTAGATTTCCTTCTAGGGTTGTTAAGGTTTGGGGTTTTACATTTAAGTCTTTAATCTCTCTTGAGTTGATTTTCGTATATGGTGTAAGGAAGGGTTCCAGTTTCAACTTTCTGCTAGCCCGTTCTCTGAGCACTATTTATTAAATAGGGTATCCTTTTCCCATTGCTTGTTTTTGGTTGGGTTTGCCAAAGATCAGATAGTTGTAGGTGTGTGGTCTTATTTCTGGGTTTTCTATTCTGTTCCATTGATCTATTTGTCTGTTCCCGTACCAGTACCATGTCATTTTGGTTATTGTAGCCCTGCAGTATAGTTTAAAGTTGGGTAAAGTGATGCCTCCAGCTTTGTTATTTTTGCTTAGAATTGTCTTCGCTATTCAGGCTCTTTTCTGGTTCCACATCAATTTTAAAATAGTTTTTTTCTAATTTTGTGAAGAATGTCAATGGTAATTTAATCAGAATAGCATTGAATCTATAAACTGCTTTGAGCAGTATGGCCATTTTTACGATATCGATTCTTCCTATCCATAAGCATGGAGTGTTTTTCCATTTGCATCTCTGATTTCTTTGAGCAGTGGTTTGTAATTCTCCTTGAAGAGGTCCTTCACTTCTCCTGCTAGCTGTATTCCTAGGTATTTTATCCTTTTGGCGGCAATTGTAAATGGAAATTCTTTCATGGCTTGGCTTTCTGCTTGCCCACTGTTTGTACATAAGAATGCCAGCAATTTTGCATACTTGTTTTGTATTCTGAGAATTTGCTGAAGTTGTTTATCAGCTGAAAGAGCTTTGGGGCCGAGACTATGGGGTTTTCAAGATACAGAATCATGTCATCTGTAAACAGGGATAGTTTGACTTCCTCTCTTCCTATTTGGATGTCATTTATTTCTTTCTCTTGCCTGACTGCTTTGGCCAGGACTTCTAAAACTACGTGGAATAGCAGTGGTGAGAGAGAGGGCATTCTTGTCTTGTGCCGGTTTTCAAGGGGAATCCTTCTGGCTTTTGCCCATTTGGTATGATATTGGCTGTGGGTTTGTCATACATGGCTTTTATTATTTTGAGGAATGCAGAACAGATATTTATATACTAATGTTCACAGCAGCATTACTTACAACAGCCAACAGGCAGAAACAACCCAAATGTCCACTGATGGATAAATGGATAAAGAAAATGTGTGGCTGGGCGCGGTGGCTCAAGCCTGTAATCCCAGCACTTTGGAAGGCCGAGACGGGCAGATCATGAGGTCAGGAGATCGAGACCATCCTGGCGAACACGGTGAAACCCTGTCTCTACTAAAAAATACAAAAAACTAGCCGGGTGAGGTGGCGGGCGCCTGTAGTCCCAGCTACTCGGGAGGCTGAGGCAGGAGAATGGCGTGAATCCGGGAGGCGGAGCTTGTAGTGAGCTGAGATCCGGCCACTGCATTCCAGCCTGGGCGACAGAGCCAGACTCTGTCTCAAAAACAAAACAAAACAAAACAAAACAAAAAACAAAAAAAAAGAAAATGTGGTATATACATATAATAGAATATTATTTATAAAAAGAGAAATTCTGACTCATGCTACAGCATGGACAAATCTGGAGGACATTATGCTAAGTGAAATACGACAGTCACAAAAGAGCAAATAACATATGATTCCAATTATTTGAAGTACCTAGAGTAGTCAAATTTGTAGAGAAGGAAAGTACAACAGTAATTTCCAGGGACTGGGAAGAGGAGGAGAAATGGGAGCTGTTGCTTAATGAGTATGCAGATTCAGTTTGGGAGATGGAACAGTTCTCGAGATGAATGGTAGTAATAGTTGCACAACCAAGTTAATATCATGAACTTAACACAATTGATTGTGTTAAGTTGAATTTTATGCCTAAAAATGGTTAAAGTAGTGGTCAATGTTATGTTATACGTATTTTACTAAAATAAAAAAAAGCTCTGTCTGCAAAACAAAAACAATGCTTTCAACAATTTACCAGTTAAATTAGGCAATTCCAAAACATATTTGATTCAGGAAGATTCACAATTTTCCTACAGTTTTCTGAACACAGTGTTTCTTTAGATTTTTCATCTGCGAAATGAAAAATGTGGATAACAGTACCAGAGACTCTGGAGGACTGCAGTGAGAATTAAATGGTATTACTCCTGTGACTGTGTCTAACACATAACAGGCATTCGGGTTAGCCTCTGGCTGTTAGTACCTATAATGTGAACCTGCCTATGAGCTTCAGTTCAGGAACTCTCTCTCTCAGGGAGCAAAATTCCCCCTGTGGCTTCCTGACACTTACGATTACTATATTAAACCACGCAGTTATGCAGGAATTCATCTAACACACACCACATTGCATTATGGTTTTGCATGACTGGTGCACCATCACTAGACCAAAAACTCCTTAAAGACGTGACCTTACTCACCCAGAGGCACAGCATACACATACAGCACAGTGTCTGGCACCTAATGGCAGCTCAATAAATATCTGTTGACACAGTCAGAGCTTCTTTGTAAACCTTAGGTTTGGATGTCTGCAAAGTAAATTTATCCTTCTGTAGGAGACACTACAAAAATTCTTCTCATCAACTGTCTGTACTTTATAATATAAAAAGGTGTCTTTTCAGGTTTTTCTTCCAAATACCTACCAAGAAAAAAAAGAAACAAGTCTGCGAATTGAAGATAACATGAAATTGAAGCCCCAGAAATTACCCTATCCTGATTCTTGCCTGCAGGAATCCACCATTAAATGACTGCAAGGCACTGCATTGCTGTGTCCACCTAGACATAACAGAGGGAGACTTACAGGTCACATCCAATCCTCAACAGCAATGTTTACAGAAACAATGCAAACAGCCACAGAAGTGCTGTCCCCTTTCTTGATTTGACATCTGACTAGCCATTCACAAAAACAGACTTTACAAAATGTAGCTAGTGCCTTCGAGACTTTCTTAGGGGTTCAGACGCAGGAAGATCAAGTTTAGGAAAAAGATATTTAAAAAGTTGAGTGTTATATTATCAGTATTTCTTCCCCTTTCTGTTAAGTGATTACCCTGACACTAATTTACATCCTCTATAGAATAGTTCTTTACACTTTTACAAAGAGAGCACTGGGGAAGACACAACTTCAAGTTCAACTTCAGAAAGCTTGACAGCAAAAATCCCATCATTTCACATGGAGGGGAACAACACCCACTGGGGCCTGCGATGGGGGGAGGGAGAGGAAGGGGATCAGGAGGAATAGCTAACGGATGCTGGGCTTTATACCTAGGTGATGGGATGATCTGTGCAGCCAACCACCACGGCACACGTTTACCTACGGAACAAACCTGCACATCCTACGCATGTACCCCGGCACTTAAAATAAAAGTTGAGGGAAAAGAAATCCCACCATAATTCCAGGAATTCCATACTGTTTCCTAAGTGAGGGTTTTCCTGTTTCCTTGTCAACTTCTCCACTCCTAAACTGGACAAGCAAGGGGAACGCCTCTGCGTGGCGCCGTTTTTATTTCCCAGACTAGGCAGCGTTCGTAGCACAGTTCCAGGCTCCTAGGAGTGTTTCAAGACCTTTGCTTAACGGAAATTTCTTATCTCAGATAATAAATGCTAAGAGATGAAGAACAAAAGAGAAAAACTGTCTAAGAAGACAGTTCTCACTTTCCTCCATCTGTATTTTGCAAGATTCCCTCCTCCCACTCCCTTCAGGCTTCACACCTCCATTTTCATTTTCATCCCAAATCTACAAATACAAAAAAAAAAAGTCATAGGAACATTCTAATATTGTACCTTAAAATACAAGTGAAGCTTAAAAAAAAAAAAAGAGAGAGAGAGAGAAAGAAAGCAAGCAAACAGGTCTCCGAGGCCAGCACTGGCATCCAACCTGGAGAAAGCGCCCAAACACACACTCGTTCCAGGCGAGGCTCAGGAACGAGCCGTTCCCTGCAGAATCAACTGTCCTTTACGACCGTGGGCACCACATTTACTGCTGCTGGGCCACCTACTCGGTGTGGCTGTGCAGCTCTGCAAACAAAAGAGGGTTCTGGGGCTCAGAGGCAAGAAGAGCAAACTCTTCTACAGTCCAGGACTCTTACCATCCGTTTGCACTTAAATCCTGGGATAAAAAGTACACTCACAACACACAACAAGGTAATATATCCTTACCTATTATCTTTTAAAAGACAAGGATACACTTAGCTGTATCAACGAATATAGGAGTCAAATATGTCAGAGTCGCTTATTATTTATTTATTTATTTATTTTTTTGAGACAGAGTCTTGCTCTGTCCCCCAGGCCGGAGTGCAGTGCACAATCTTGGCTCACTGCAACCTCTGCCTCCAAGGTTCCAGCGATTCTCCTGCCTCAGCCTCCCAAGTAGCTGGGATTAGGCACCCACCACCACGCCCAGCTAATTTTTGTATTTTTAGTACAGATGTAGTTTCACCATGCTGGCCAGGCTGGTCTCGAACTCCTGACCTCGTGATCCTCCCGCCTCGGCCTCCCAAAGTGCTGGGATTGCAGGCGGGGGCCACCCCCGCGCTCAGCCTAGAGTCATTTATTTAACTGTATAAAAATAAATACTGACGCAACGCGGGTAAAGTTCAAAAACGCTGTGCAAAGTGAGGGAAGTCAGGTACGAAGGCTGCAACCTGTATGATTCTATGGACATGCTGAGATGTACAGAAAGGCAAGTCCATAGACACAGAAAGTGGCTAGCGGTTGCCAGGGCTGGGGAAGGAAACGGGCAGTGACTAGAAATGGCCACAAAGTTTTCTGGAGGACCATGAACATGTTCTGAAGTTAGGTTGTAGTGGTTTGTACAACTCTGTACATTTACTAACATATCATTGAATTGTAGAATTAATGCGAGTGAATTTTATGGTATGTAAATTATATCTCCATTAAGTTGTTAAAATAAAAAACATATTAATCATAATTGCCTAGTAAATCATCTAATAAACATGAAAAGGATTTAGACGACAGGTCATATAATTCAAGGTAAAGCATGTATTCCAGCATTCAGGTGATGAATTTCAGTCAAAATAGCCGCAATACAAATTAAGCATCCCCAATCCAAAAAAATCCAAAGCTAAAATGCTCCAAAATCTGAAGCCTTTTGAATGCCACCATGATGTGCCACAGAAATGCTCATTGGAGCATTTCGGATTTCAGATTCTCAGATCAGGGATGCTCAGGCGGCTAGTATAAGACGACTATTCCAAAATCTGAAACAGTTCTGGTCCCAAGTGTTTTGGATAAGGAATACTCAATCTGTGTAACATTTCCCAAATCCACACCTCAGAAAACTCTGTAACACCCTGCACAACTTTTCTAACCTCACCACCAATAGGTCAGAAAAGGTCCTCTTCTCTCTTGATGATTCTCCTAACACCATCTTTTTATTTTCAGGGACTTTAAAAGAAAGCTGATGATTTCTATTTACCTGGGTGGAGGTCAGCTTTTCTCCCTGGCAAAACCCTAAATTTTATAGGGGAGGAAATTCATTTTTCTTAGACTCATTATTGATTAGAGCCACAGAGAGAGAGGCTTTGCAGCAAACCCATCAGGGGCTCCCTGAAAAAATAAGCTCTGGATATACCCTGGCTGTGATGCAAAGGGGACATCACACCGTCACAACCAGCGAGTTATCCATGCAGACTCCCCTGGGTCAGATTCAGACTGTAACTCCTGACTTCCAGAGCTCCCAGGGCCCTGACAGATGATGTCTGGTGAGGGTTACTCCAAAAGTCTGATCTCTGTTGTTACTATCGTTCCAAGCTGGTTTTACCACGCAACAGGGACACAAGCACATGTATGTCTGTCTACCTCCTGGCCCTTCGGTTCTGTCTCCTTTTTTCTACGAGACAGCGTCTCGCTGTTTCCCAGGTTGCAATGCATGCAGCGGCATAATCACAGCTCACTGCAGCCACAACCTCCCAGGCTCAGGCAATCCTCCTGGCTCAGCCTCCCAAATAGCTGGGACTTCAGGCACGCCACCACGCTTGGCAGGTCCTTCCTTTCTACTCCTACCTACAATATTGGTGACAGGTTGAGGTTACTCTCATAAACTGAGGGATGGGTGTCCTGGATTCCATTACTAAACCCTGCCGAAAACCTTCCCGCCTCCTCTCAGCCTGACTCAGCCCACAGGTGGCTCCTTCGCCTTAGCTGTGTCTTTTTGCTGCTCCCGATTTTGTTTCATGCTGAGATAATCAATGCCCATCCTCATGCTCTCCTCCATTCATTCCTCTCATGTGATGCCTCTTTCCCTGGCCCAGCCACCCTCCTCCTCCTGCTCTCGGTGGACCATTTACGCCTGTCTTCAAACTCTCGCTTGTCTTCATTCTCCGGCTCCTCCCAGCCAGCCCGCTTCACAGATGGGACTTCTGAAAGCTAGACGTGATAAAATAAAGACTTTGGCTCAATGTCTCTGTTTACGAATGGTGGCGTGAGATACAAAAATAAACAGCTGAAATGCTGATGCAGCTTTATTCACAATATCCAAAACCTAGAAGCACCGAGACATGCTTCAATGGGTGAGCGGATGGACAAGCAGTGGCCCATATAGACAGTGGGGCGTTATTCAGGTTTATCAAGAAATGAGCTACTAAGCCAGCAAAAGACATGGAGGAAAACTGAAATGCATCCTGTGAATGTAAGAAGCTGGGCTGAGGAGGCTGCATACTGCATGGTTCCAACTACATGACGTTCCAGAAGAGGCAAAACTACAGAGACTAAAAAGATCAGTGGTTGCCAAAGGCTGGGGCATGAGGGGGAGGCGGGGGGAAGAGAAGTGAACAGGTGAAGCACAGGGGATTTTAACACATACAGTATTTGTACACCACCATAATGGTAAATACATTGCATTATGTATTTGTCCAAACCACAGAATGTCCATCAAGAGTGAACTCTAGGCCAGGCGTGGTGGCTCACACCTGTAATCTCAGCATTCCGGGAGGCCGAGGTGGGCGAATCACGAGGTCAAGAGATCAAGACCACCCTGGCCAACATGGTGAAACCCTGTCTCTACTAAAAATACAAAAATTAGCTGGGCGTGGTGGCGGCACCTGTAATCCCAGTTACTCAGGAGGCCGAGGCAGGAGAATTGCTTGAACCTGGGAGGCGGAGGTTGCAGTGAGTCGAGATTACACCACTGTATTCCAGCCTGGTGACAGAGTGAGACTCTGTTTCCAAAAAAAGAGTGAATTCTAATGTCAACCATAGACTTTAGTTAATAGTAATATCAATACTGACGCATCAATTGTAACAAATATATCTCACTAATGCAAAATGTTAACAATAAAAGAAACAGTGAACAGGGGAGGGGGTAGTTTTTCTATAAACCTAAAAGTGCTCTAAAAAATAGACTATTATCCTAAAAAAACAAACAGCTGATGATGAGTGGCATAATCAGGCCAACGCGAGTTTTGTACACATGACAGGGGGTCACAGCTCATCTAGGTAAATGCTTGGAAACCCGTGCCTGGTGCTAATAAGCATGTTAACCTCACTAAGGCAAGGGAACAAATAATACCATTACAACATCCAGATTCAAAAATATCTCCAATCAAAACCCAAACTCTGTGTGTGTGTGTGTGTCACTCTGACTAGCTGAATTTAAAATTTACATGAGCCCGCAAAGCCCTTAGAACAGCTGCAATATTCCCGGGAGAGGTAAAAAAAAAAAAAAAAAAGAACAAGGAGGTAGTAAGACACGTTCCGTCAATATCAAGAGTCTCAATTTTAAAGCAAGATTAAAGTTGTGACTAGGACATGAAATTGTGTATTTTCATTGTGGGAGTGAGTGGGGTTTTTTGGTTTGTTTTAAACTTGATGTGACTGTGACTGTGAGATTTTTATGACCCCAAAAATGACCAAGAGTCAGGAGGGCTGCTTGACTTTTCACCTCAGGCAGAAGAGAAACTAATCCCACAAGCAATTTAAGGGGATCGCTGAGAGCAAAAAATATCAAGTGGCTTTATACTCCCATCTCGTATGCTATGCTATTCTACTAAACAGCTACATAAGGAAAAATATTGTTTAGGAATATTTTATGTGTTGAAAACCAATAAAGAAGAGGTAAGGGGTGATAATCCCCAAAGTCAGAATGATGTCACCTCTTGGGTGGGAGATTGCGGGCTGAGAACAAGGTAGGACATTCGATGAAAATTGTGGCATTTCCTATTTCAGCTTGGGTAGTGTATACATGGTGTTTACTTGTCTTTGTCCTTACACACTGTATTCTTTGTATGAATTAAGTATTTAATAAAACAGCTAAGATATACAATGGTTAGAAGGCTAGGTTAGAAAACACTGCTCTTTGAAACACAGAATAGGGCTATCCAGGTGTGCCAACCACTAAGCATCAGATAAGCCCATGTTCAAATCCTTCTGCACCACTCCGGAGTGCCACATCCCTGAGCAAATTACCTAACTACTCCGGGCTCAGTTCCCACCTCTAAACGAAGGCAGAATAACAATAGTATTCATCAAACTGTAGTTGGGTTAAACAAGAAAATGCGTGTTAAAGAGGGTTATACGAGTCTGGCAAAGAGAATAATAGCTCTCATTTGCTGATCACTGACCAACCAAGAGCCATGGGAAGGGACCTTCCAGGCATGATCACATTTAACCATCTCAATGTCAGACAGTAATAAAATAGATAGGATTGGAACCCAGGTGGTTCCAGGTGGGACCCGATTCCAGTGCTAAACTCTTAACTACCATGCAAGTCTATCTCTCTGGCAAGACATATATTATTATTAATGATACTGTTTATTATTATAATAAATATTCACAGCTAAGGTTTTAAAAAATTAGATTACAATTACTTATATATGGCTTAGTGGGAATACTTGACAAACAAAAGCAATTTATTTGAATAAGAACCCAAAAATGTGGTGACCTGGATGGCCAATGTGATCTGACACTGTTATGTACCTACTAAAAATCCCAATACATTGCTGGTCTAGGCAAACAACATAAGTAGAGCTTAGAACACAAGAGGCAAGTTTTTCCCAACCTTCTCCTAAACCTGCATATTGACCAATTAAAGTAGTATGTTCAGTTCTAAGGAACACATATTTAAAGAAACACAGACAAACCACAGATAAATTTACACAATTATCTGCCATCCATATTATTCCACAAATCAGCAGAAAGATTCTGAGACACTCAGCTTCGAAACGACAACTTTAAGAGAAGACATCATAGTGCTTTTCCTGTGGAAGAAGGATCACAAGGTTACTCAGATGCACACTTTCTGGTAGAATCAGTACGTAGAATGAGATTGTTCTTCATTCTGTGACAGAATTCCCTAGCAATCAAAGCTGCTTACAGAGAACAGGCCATCGAGCAAGATTCAGTCTTCCCAGCTACCCACCTTGCAAAGAGCTCAGGGGCTAGAAGACATGGATTACAGTTGGCATAGGTGCTGGATTCCAAACCTCTCAGATTTCCTTCAACTTTAAGATTTTATGGTTCTGGTTGGCTGATGGGGTGGCTCAGGGCCTGTAATGCCAGAACTTTGGAAGGCCAAGATGGGCAGATCGCTTGAGCTCAGGAGTTCGAGAGCAGCCTGAGCAACATGAAAAAATCCTGTCTCTGTAAAAAATACAAAAATTAGCTGGGTGTGGTGGTGTGTGCCTGAAAAGAGAAAAGAGATTGCACCACTCCACTCCAGACTGGGTGACAGAGTAAGACCCTGTCTTAAAAAAAAAAAAAAGAATTTATAATTCTAAGAATATGTAATATATATTCTAAAAATACAATCCTTTAATCAACAGCAGAAAAGATCCCGCATCACCCCTGAGGAAGAGGTCCCGGTCTGAAACGCGCTCTGGTTATTATCTGACACCTGCTGCTGGTGGTACTCAGATCTAACTTTGGTGACCTGCAGAATCTTTAGTTTCCACATCCTCATGGCAACACGTGGGGTAGCCCTCACAGTACAACCCAGACTTGGCAGAAAAAAACAAGGAAAAAGAAAAAGAGACTACCAAACAAAACTCACCTCCTTGCTTGAACATCATCCAGTTTTAAATTCCAATAAACATTTATCTAGAAACTGATGTAAACTGTCACAAGAATGAAGATTAATAATCATACCTCTATAGTAATCAAGCCAAACTCAACGCCTCTGTGGGAGATTCCTATGGATTTTAGTAACTTGGTCTGAAGGATTTAATGGCAAAGGGTTTCAGAGACCTCCAGACTCTTTTTCGCCTTTCTAGAACATCCAGCAAAACACATGTGTACCTGAAACAGGCTTGCTGCTTTATTAATAAAGCGACTTCCCATGATTCTGTTTGTACAGGAGTGGGCAGGAGGCTGGGAGGACCTGACATTTAGTCCAGTGAGTTTAGAAAGAAAACACGGTGGCTGGGCACGGTGGCTGATGCCCATAATCCCAGCACTTTGGGAAGCTGAGGGGGCCGGATCACGAGGTCAGGAGTTCAAGATCAGCCTGGCTAACACAGTGAAACCCTGTCTCTACTAAAAATATAAAAATTAGCTGGGCATGGTGGCAGGCGCCTGTAATCCCAGCTCCTTGGGAGGCTAAGGCAGGAGAATTGCTTGAACCCAGGAGGTGGAGGTTGCAGTGGGCTGAGATCACGCCACTGCACTCCGGCCTGGGCAACGGAACTAGACTCCATCTCAAACAAAAAAAAAATGAGTTAACAGGAGGAAAAGTGGGAAAGTGAGGAGTTGGAAGAACAACAGGTCTGTTTTTAAGAAGCAAATGTGTGTTTCTTGGGGGACTTCATCCCAGGAGAAAAATCAGGCTCCAGGAAACCCCATGCCCACTGAGAGAGCCAGGGAACACAATGGAAGGCTCAGGCATCCTAGTAATTTCTGGTGGTATTAATGGCCCCTCACTAATCCTTATACATATTTTTTAAAATTAGCCAGAACATGCAAATAAGGCAAAGGATGGCACCTGTACTTTCAGTATCACACCAAAGCCAGTCTAACTGATTTCATTCTCTAGGACGTACTTTATTTTGACCTGCTATTTACTATTAATCAGAGGTAAGTCATAGGTTAATCTTCAGATTTCTTTTTTTCCCATTAGAGATGCCAATTATTTCTACCTTTCAGAAAGAGTAACTGTAAAAGTTATAGTTTTACTGCCCTATAGCACATTAACCAGTTTTGTCTAACTTAGCAAACATCTCAGCACGCCTTTCCTGACAGACTAAGCCAGTAGCAACATCCTTTTGGTTCCCTCACTGAAGAGCTAAATAAATTTCTGACACATATTCATGATATACTTACGAGAGAGTTACGTTTTAACATTTGAAAGTTGTACTTTCATACAATGATTCTGTAGTTAATCACTACTGCACTGTTTACTCTTTCCATCTTTACAATTTCTTCCTACTGAGTCTACGTTGTGTCAAAATTTTTATCTCACTATTATTTTACACTTGACTATTTCATCAGATAAATATTATAGCTACTGTAGCAGTTACGCAGGACTTGGAGAGTAAATTAAAGATACATGTCTTCCTCTAAAGATGGGTCTTTTCTCAAGACTGAAACATAATAAAAACTGGAATAGTAAGATCATGCCTATCTCAGGTGCCCTCTGGTTGTTACTGGGCCACCCGCTGTTGCTGTTAACTTTTACAACAAAGTTAAGATTTCTAAAGAACTAAGTTCTGCTTTTCCAGTATATGTTATCACTACTCACACCCCATACTCAGCAGCTTGCTCATTTCACATTCATCTCTTTCTTCTCTTCACTTTTTTTTTTTTCTAGCCAGTCCAATATTCCAAGGTGTTAGAAACCATGCCTATCCTTATCTCTTGAAATATACTACTCTCTGTTAATTGGCCATTTTCTTCAGGAAAGTCAATAATATTACTGAACACTAAGTGCCCGACGTGTGCCAGGCTGTTCAAGTGTTTTGTTTTGAGACACGTCTCACTCTGTTGCTCAGGCTAGAATGCAGTGGTGCGATAATCACAGCTCACTGCAGCCTCAACCTTCTAGGCTCCGGTGATCCTCCCCCTCCCACCTCATCCTCCAAGTAGGTAGAACTACAGGCGCACACCACCATGCCTGGCTAATTTTTTTGGTTTTTGTAGAGACAGGGGTCTCACTATACTGCCCAGGCTGTCCCAAATTCCTGGGCTCAAGCGATCTTCCCATCGGGGATGAAAAGAAGAGTAAAAGTCAGTTCTACACAAATTGGAACATTTTCTAGTACACTGTGGAAAGGTACAGCTATTTTTATTGAATGTTATGTAATTGAAGGCTTTATTAAATACTAAAAATAAGTATTATCTATTATGTAACATTAAAAAACACTGTAAATTCATGTGAATGTTTTTAAGATTGAAGTGTGACACTTCCAGGTAATGTGTGAAGGCTCTATGCCAAGCCTCACTCTCTGGGAACACACCTTCCTTCTCACCATCATTATGAGGGCTTTACTTGAAAACTACAGGAGTACCGACTGTGATACTCACCAAATTTGGGTAACATATGAAGCGTCTAGAAAAATTTTCCCAGGCCCTTTAAGATATTTTGAAAACTCTGCAGTAAGTTAATTGCTGCCATGTTAGTTGAATTTCTTGGCACCAAAGAATTAAAATCAAATGCAAATTAAGGCACAAAAATCAAGTTACAGTTTTCCCCATATCATGGTCATCCGGATAATATGAAACATGCTTAAGTTTTTCATTTTTTCCTTTAAAAAAACACAATATTTTAAAATTATCATAGTACCTAAGACTACATCCCCAGTCCTACACAGGTTGCTATTAATCCAAACATCACTTGAGCTAATTAAATCATCCTTTCCCCCTTAAACCTTTCTAGTCAACTTGTTAACAGGTGTTAATATTTAGCTATATTAACCAATTTAAGTTCTCCGACACTCTCCTCACTTCCTCTCTTCAGGAAAGCAAAATCAGACATTACAGTGAAATCAACAAATCAGTAACTTGGGGACAGAGAAAGGGAAACAAAAATCCTAGAAACTCCCCTTCCAGATAATCAATGCCTAAATAATTAAGAGTCTTCAACAATATTATCCTGTCCTTTAGCAGTGTTGGCAAAGATGTGGAAAAACCAGAACCCTCTTATATTGCTGGTGGGCTGTAAAATGGGGCAGCCACTTTGAAAACAATTTGGCAGTTCCTAAAAATATGAAACACAGTTATATGACCCAGCAATTCCACTCCTGGGTATATACCCAAGAGAACCGAAAACAGGTGCCCACACAAAACCTTGTACATGAGTGTTCACCGCAGCATTATTCACAATGGTCAAAGGGGGAAACGAACCAAAAGCCCATCAACCGCTGCATGGATGAACAAAATTTCATATCCACATAGCTAAGTATTATTCAGTGATAGAACAGAAGTACTGACACACGCTACTGCAACATGAATGAACACTGAAAATATTATCAAAGTAAAAGAAGCCAGTCACAAAAGGCCACATATTGGAAAATTCCACTGATATGCAATGTCCAGAATAGGCAAATCCATAGAGACAGGAGGTAGGTCAGTGGTGCCAGAGGCTGGAGCAGAAGGAAATGGGGAATGACTGCTAATAGGAACTAGGGTTTCTTCGGGGGGTGATGAAAAGGTCCTGGAATCAGTGGCGACAGCTGTACAACTCTTTCTACATGTGCTAAAAGCCATTGAGTTGAATTAGGAATCATTGGTGAGCTTGTATTTAAATTGTATCTTAATAAAGCTTAAAAAGTTGTATTGTCCACCTCCCATGAATTTAGTCATAATTCATCCTTACAAGATTCACTTTTTTATTCCTGTTCCAATTAACAAACATTCTGTAACCATCCTTCGGATAAGAAAACCATTGTGAGCTGCTTGGACAGGCAGAGATTAAATCATTGATTAAATTTCGACACGTGAGGTCAAGATTCCACATATCGTAAAGCAGGCAGAATTTTTAATAGCGTACAAATGATTCAGCCACAGAATAAACAGTGTTAGAAGAAGAAATCCCAGTCCTTCCAGGGGAAGGCAGCAGACCGGTCAGTGAGTGGCGAATCAATGAGGACCTACAGGGCTCACTATGCAGCTATTAGCAGGATCACTGATGACCAAATCCTCAAACTGTTACAGATTCAGAAGATATAAAATAAGGATTGCTAAGTACTCAGAGCACACACCCTACCTCTCCAGCTCTATTTCACAGAGCTGGATGGTTCGCTCTGTCAGTGGTTCTCAACATTTCCAGCAATGGGCACCTCAGCCTGCAAAGAGTCTGGACATTCTCCTCTCCACTTCCTGTCCTACTCCTGCCAAGTCCCAGGCAAAGGAGCAATCTCAGGATGACTGAACAGCACTAACTTTTCTTCTTTTGTAAGTCATATATTTGAAATGATGCAACAACATTTGGGACACTTTTAGCTGCACATTTAAGTAACTCTACATATTGGCAATCATCTTACATACTGTGTGATCTGGCCACTGTCTGTACCACTGCAGTCTTGTGGATGTGGAATCTAGGTTCTATAAGGTGTGTCAATATCTGCAGGGGAAACTCGCTGCTAGAGTTCATAAAACCATAAAGCAGCAAAGATCAACGAGGTGCCCACCACAGACTCAGCCACTGAACCACGGATGCAAAGTCGGGAAGATGGGCTATGAACTTGACTGGCTGAGAAGGGTAAGAACCCTCTACAAACTCTTCTCCAGTTTCTGCCTCTGTTTTGTGTCTCTATAGTCCTCAGAGCTTCCACCCTTCTCAACTCATCACAATGTGTTAAAATCCCAATTACTGATCTTCTGACCACTACCCAGCAACTCTCCGCATCCATCTTCCTCATCGTGACCACTTCACCACCCGGCACAACGGCTGACGCGTAGCAGCATTCAGCCAACTGCTCAGTGAGGAATGGCTACGTTTCCACACTAATCCTACTTTTTCCTCCAGAGGAAGACCTGCTCCTCTGATATTTGCTAAAGCATAGCGAAGTGCCAAATTGAAAGGAATCTTTTCAGAGCATTCAGTGCCCCTGATTCCTCCCCAGACTTCCTCCCACCTGGGTGCCCCTTCTCCATCCTTCTTCGTGTTCCTGCCCCTTCCCAAAGTTCCAGACTCAACTGGTTTCTCCAGCTACTCGATGTGCCTGAGTGACCACCACATCACCCATTCTTCTTGGCTCCAGGTGAAGCCATCCTGGCACCAGCTGCCGAGCACGCCCCGCGAGGCTCATCCCTCACACTCAGATTCAACCACAGTGAGGCATCTGCTCACCAGGCCCCCAGTACAAACAACATGGCCGCCGCCTGTGCCAACAATGCCTCCGTTCTCCCAGTTCCTCCAACACTGGCCTTTATCACCCCTCTCCCCCACCCTCACCTACTTTCCCCTGTGCCCCCAGCTCACTGGAGTCATTCCCTCCTGTCCATTTCCCCTGCCACTCCCCTTCCTCGGAATTCCGTTACTTGCCCCTCAGGATCTGTACTCACTTGTCCACTTTTCTACTCTCCTATCCATCCAGCACCCACATGCCAGACAAAGGTTCCTGAAGGTCCTCCCCATTCAGTCACTGCCCTGGCTCAACAACGCTCAGTGGCTCCTGTCCCTTCCTGGATTATGTGTCAAGCTCCTCAGCCTGGCCCCCCAGGGCTCTCAGCCCACACACCTTGACTTTCAACTTCTCTCCAAACCTTAAGGAGCACTTATAATGTGCAGGTCACAGTGCTTGCTGTTTTGAGAACAGGAGGAGAAGGAGGAAGGAATCCTTTTTCTCCTGTCCACCTGCTGGGCTCTGGAAGTGCCTCCTGGTGCCTCAGCTAGTTTCAGGCAGTTCCGCCCATGCAGAAGGCCTTTTTTTTTCCCCCATGTCACCCTCTCAAAATCCAATGAGATCTTCAAGATCTGTCTCCATGATGCCCCTCCCAAAATCAAATCTCTCTGCTTCTCCACCAGCCTGACCCAGCTGCACCATAGAAGTGGGTAAACCTATCTGTGTGCTCTGCGGCCAGGGCAGGTGTGCAGACCTAGTGAGAGGAGGGTGCCTGAGTTTTCATTCAATACTCAAGTGCCCGCCACATTAAATATGTACTAACAGCCAGGACTTCGGGTCTTGACTCACAAGATGTCTGGAGTAAGTGCAGATGAGATGATAGGTGAGGCCATGGGAATGGCTGGAAACCGCGTCCTGGAGAAGACACTGTTTCAGTGGGTAGGAGGAGGAAGAATTGGCACAGAGACTAAAGGGACAGGAGGAGAACTAGAGTAGCAGGCATCACAGTTACCAAGCGAAGCTGCAAGGAAGAAGAGATGAACCCCTCAAAACACAAGCAGAGAACTACAAGAAAAGGCCACCAAATCAGAAATTAACAGGTCATTGTTTAACTTAGAATGTACTTTTGAGCCAGCCATGTGCTTTGGCAGATAAGGGGGAGGGGGAGGTGGTCCATGGAGACTCTCCCAGCCTGCCTAAGAAGTGTTTACATCAGATGCTTTTGTGCCAATGAGGGAACCTGCCCAGGGCCTTGTCTTAGCACGCCCACAATGGACTGGGGGAACCAGGGTGGAGTCACAGATTGGGGGAGGAGCCTGGCCTCTTCAGTTTCCGTGTGGTGGCCTGGGTGAGGTGGGGGCTTGTTAGCGGGACTCCATCTCACTTTGCTGAGTATTTTTTTTTCCCTTTTCCCCCAATAAAATCCTGCTCTATTCACCCTTCCATGTGTCCGTATGCCTAAATTTTCCTGCCTGTGGGACAAGAACCCGGTTTTAGCTGAACTAAGGAGCAAAATTCTGCAGCATTTTCACTACTTTCATAAGGTATGCAGCAGATGCAAGGGCTTTTAGAAAGCAAAGTATAGTGAGAAACAGGAGATACAGTCATGCCTCGGGAGCTATTGCAGGTTTGGTTCCAGACCACAGCAATTCAGCAAATACTGAAATAAAGCAATCACACAAAGTTTTCGGTTTCCCAATGCGTGTAAAAGTTATGTTTACATTATACTGCAGTCTACCATGTGTGCAATAGCATTATGTTTGAGAAAACAATGTATATACATTAATTTTAAAATATGGCTGGGCAAGATGGCTCGTGTCTGTAATCCCAACATTTTGGGAGGCCGAGGCAGGAGGATTGCTTGAGGCCAGGTGTTTGAGACCAGCCTAGGCAATATAGCAAGAGATGTCTCTACAAAAATAAAATAACTAATTTAATTAATTAATCTAAAAAGACTTCATTGCTAAAAAATGTCAACAATCATCTGCGCATTCAGCAGGTCCTAATCTTTTTGCTGGTGGAGGGTCTTGCCTCAATGGTGGTAGCTGCTGACTGATCTGGGTGGTGGTTACTGAAGGCTGCAGTGGCGATGGCAATTTCTTAAAATGTGAAGTTTGCTGCATTTGTTGACTCTTCCTTTCACATAGGATTTCTCTACAACATGAGAAGCTGTTTGATAGCATTTTACGCACAGTAGAACCTTCAAAACTGGAATCTTTCCTCTGAAACCCAGCCACTGCTTTATCAATTCAATTTATGTAATAATCTAAATCCTTTGTTGTCATTTCAACAGTGTTCACAGCATCTTCACCAGAGGTAGATTCCATCACAAGAAACCACTCTCTTTGCTCCTCCATAAGAAGCCACTCCAAAAGAAGCAACTTTTATCATGAGATGGCAGCACTTCCATCAAATCCTCAGCCTCCACTTCTAATTCCAGTTCTCTTGCTGTTTCTATCACATCTGCAGTTACATCCTCCACTGAAGTCTCCAACCCCTCAAAGTCATCCAAGACAGTTGGAATCTACTTCTTCCAAATTCCTGTTAATGTTGGTATTTTGACCTCCTCCTGTTCTTTATGGCATCTAGAATGGTGAATTCGTTCCAGAAGGTCTTCAATTTACTTTGCCCAGATCCATCAGAGGAATCACTATCTAAGGCAGCTACAACCTTATGAAATAATATTTATTTTGAGACGGAGTCTCGCTCTGTCACCCAGGCTGGAGTGCAGTGGCGCGATCTCAGCTCACTACAAGCTCTGCCTCCCAGGTTCATGCCATTCTCCTGCCTCAGCCTCTGAGTAGCTGGGACTACAGGCGCCCACCACCATGCCTGGCTAACTTTTACCAATTTTAGTAGAGATGGGGTTTAACTGTGTTAGCCAGGATGGTCTTGATCTCCTGACCTCATGATCCACCCCCCTCGGCCTCCCAAAGCGCTGGGATTACAGGCATGAGCCACCACGCCCGGCCCGAAATATATTTCTTAAATGATAAAGACATGAAAGTCAAAATTGCTCCTTGATCCATGGGCTGCAGAATGGATGCTGTGTTAGCAGGCAGGAAAACAACATTCATCTCCTTGTACTTCTCCATTAGAGTTCTTGGGTGACTGGTACATTGTCAATGAGCAGTAATATTTCAAAAAGAATCTTTTTTCTAAACAGCAGGTCTCAACAGTGGGCTAAAAATATCCAGATGTATTGTCATCTAGGCTTTGTTCCATTGATGGAACACAGGCAGGGTAGATTTAGCATAATTCTACAGGCCTAGGATTTTCAGAATGGCAAATAAGCACAGGCTTCAACTTTAAGTCACCAGCACCATTAGCCCCTAACAAGAGAATCAGTGCCCTTTGAAGCTCTAAAACCAAGACACTGACTTCTCCTCTCTAGCTACAAAAATCCTAGATGGCATCTTCCTCCTCTAGGAGGCTGTTTTGCCTACACTGAAAATCTGCTGTTTGGTGTAGTCATCTCAATCAATGATTTCAGCTAGATCTTCTGGAGAACATGCTGCAGCTTCTACATCAGCACCCGCTGCTGCACCCTGCACTTACCTTACCGAGATGGCTTCTTTCCTTAAACCTCAAGAACCCGCATCTGCCAGCTTCCAACTTTTCTTCACCTCTCTCAGCCTTCACAGAATTCAAGAGAGTTAGAGACTTGCTTTGGATTAGCCTTTGGCTTAAGGAAATGTTATGGCCAGTTTGATCTTCTATCTGGACCACTAAAACTTTCTCCATATCTGTGATAAAGTGGTTTCACTTTCTTAACATTTGTGTGTTCACTGGAGTATCTTTTTTTTGGGAGGGGGGAGATGGAGTCTTGCTCTGTCGCCCAGGCTGGAGTGCAGTGGCGTGATCTCGACTTACTGCCTCCCAGATTCAACTGATTCTCCTGCCTCAGCCTCCCAAGTAGCTGGGACTACAGGCGCATGCTGCCACACCCGGCTAATTTTTTGTATTTCAGTAGAGACAGGGTTTCACCGTGTTGCCCAGGCTGGTCTCGAACTCCTGAGCTCAGGCAATCTGCCCGCCTTGGCCTCCCAAAGTGCTAGGGTTACAGGCATGAGGCACCGCACCTGGCCTGGAGTATCACTTTTAATTTCCTTCAAGAACTTTTCCTTTGCATTCACAACTGAGCTAACTATGTGGCACAAGAGGCCAAGCTTTGGGCCTGTCTTAGCTTTCAACATGCCTTCCTCACTAAGCTTAATCATTCCTAGCTTTGGATTTAAAGGAGAGATGGGCGACTCTTCCTTTCACTTGAACACTTACAGATTGGCCTAATTACAATATTGTTCTGTCTCAGGAAATAAGAAGGCCTGAGAAGAGGGAGAGAGACTGGGAATGGCCGTCAGTGAAGCAGTCAAAACATATACAACATTTATTGATCAAGTTTACCATCTTATGTAGTTCATGGAGCCCAAAACAATTATAATAGTAACATTGAAGACCTCTGACCACAGATCACCATCACAGATGCAATAATTTAAAAGTATGAAATGTTTTGAGAATTGTCAAAAAGTAACAGACAAGAGGTAAGCACATGCTACTGGAACAATGGCACCAACAAACTTGGCTCCACACGGGGTCGCTACAAACCCTCAGTTTGTAAAAAGCCCAATATCTGTAAAATGCAATAAAGCAAGGCAGAATAAACTAGGTAAGCCGGTAGCTGTTTTCCTCATCCCTGTCAACTTCTATAAAGAGAAGGGCAGAGAGAAAGAGGGCAGTGACCGTGTGTTAACACAACCACTGAGAACTGGAGACAGCTAGGACCACTCAGAAAAGTGGCCAAACAAGAAGCATACCTTCTTCATCCACCTCCAGTCATGACTTATGTGCCACTCTGAGGCAGGGAGGATTCCACAACAGAAAAGCAGATCTTGCTGTGACTATTTCTCCTTTCTTTGGAATACTATGCAGCCATAAAAAAGGATGAGTTCATGTCCTTGGCAGGGACATGGATGAAGCTGGAAACCATCATCCTCAGCAAACGATCACAAGGACAAAAAACCAAACACTGCACGTTCTCATCCATAGGTGGGAACTGAACAATGAGAACACTTGGACACAGGAAGGGGAACATCACACATGGGGACCTGTTGGGGAGTAGGGGGAGGGGGAGGGGGGAGGATAGCATTAGGAGATATACCTAATGTAAATGACGAGTTAATGGGTGCAGCACACCAACATGGCAAATGTATACATATGTTAACAAACCTGCATGTTGTGCACATGTACCCTAGAACTTAAAGTGTATATATACATATATATATAAAGAATTTTGGTTGCCAAAATTCACGGCTTCTGAAATTCCTAGAATTATACAAGTAGAGATAGTAGAGCATCTGAAAACAGATGACATTGCTTTGAAAAAGGTAGTTTTGTGCTAGGCTGTCATAACATGCAACCTGGTGTTTGCTGGAACATCCTCCTCAAGGAAAAGGCTTAAGAAAAGTCTCTTTGTTGGTTCTTCTCAGTTTGCATAAACCAACACCTACGCATCTGACCCATAATGAGGCTCTTTTTAAGTAAACAGCATGTTAAGTGTGACTTTACAGAAATGAAACCAAGTTCTTCAATTCACCAATTGGAATTTCATGAGAATATGCAAAAGCCAAACACACTAGGATTTCCAGTCCTCTTTCCAGATCTTCCTTCCCTTTCCTCTTCAACTTGATCAACTGCCTCAACAGTTTTGTTGCCCATTTCAAACAAGTTGCCCTGGGGAGCATTTCCCTCTCAAACCGGTGTTTTCTGTGCAGAAAATCAATGTTCCTGCAACAAAGCTATGCTTTGCTTTGGCCTCCTGAAACTGAAGGTTAAGAAACTCTGAAAGTGAACTAACTTCTCTTTAGCTTCTGGGCCTAGCACAGTGGCATTACTGAGACCCTGGGGACCACCCAAAATAATTTCAGCTGCCATCTTGACTCGTAGAACATGGTTGACGTCCTATTTTTATTCGTTTCTGGGATTCAGGAAGCTCTGCCATGAGTTTTGCTGGGCTGTGGCTGCTGTTCCCTCTCCTGCACCTTTTTGGTTTGAAGACGATTATCAGCCCCCAGCAAACATACAACGTATGAGTTTGTGTATGCCTGACATATCATAAACCTCTGACCTTAGTCATACAATTAATCCCCAATTGCTGGTGTAGCATCCAATCTTCCTGTGGCTATTCCCAAACCTTCTAATTTTCCACTTTCGCGTTGAAATTAATCCTCCATCCTGTGAGTAGGTGAAGCAAAGACGACTTCTTCTTTAGGTCCTCCTGTAAACTGTAACATTCCTGTTTCCTCACTGGTGGTTGTGATGGTTAATCTCACGTGTCAGCGTGGCAAGCGCTATGGTACCCAGTAATCTGGCCAAACACCAGTCTAGAGGTTGCTGTAAAGATCTTTTCCAGATGTGATTGACAGTTAAATCAGTGGATTTTGAGTAAGGCAGATGACGTGGACAGGTCTCCTCTAATTAGCTGAAGGCCTTCAACGACTGAAGTCTCCAGAAAAGAGAGAAATTTGGCCTTAAGATTGCCATGAGATTCAAGCCTAAAACATCAACTCCTGCCAGACGCTCCGGCCTGCTGACCTGCCCTGCTGGTTTTGAACTTGCTAGACTTCACAATCACATGAGCCAATTCCTTAATCTCTCTCTCTCGGGGTGTGTGTGTGTGTGTGTGTGTGTGTGTGTGCACGTTCTTTTGGTTCTGTTTCTCTGGAGAACGCTGACTAACACAGGGCTCAAGAAAAGAAACTGCATCTATTTGTATGACTTCTAAGTTAAACCCAGGAATTGAGAAACCTTCAATTAGGATGTTTCATGATGTTTAAAACACTATGCCTATTATGTTAAAACCAATTATTTCCTTAAGGTTTCTGAAATGAGACCATATAAAGGACTTATCGATAGTCATTATGTCAAAAATTATAGAAGGCTATTAATGGATTTAAAATTAAATGAGTAGTAAATGTATTAAATGTATTTCCAGAGGTAATACAAAAGCCTTAATGTGGTGATTTCAAATCTTGGTTCCTTCAGCCCTCTTCAAAGGTTCATTTCTTACTAAGTGGATCTGCAGATAGCTTTAGAATAAATTACAGTCTTTAATCAGGAAAATCTAAATTACAGGGCCCTAAAAGTCATCGTCATGGCAGTACTTCACTAAGAAATAAAATCCCCTGTGGAAAAAATTTCTTTATAAAGCAAGCAATAAAATTTTACTGAGTGTCTACCACGTGTGGTGGCCACTATTACACAGAAGAGCATTAATTGTATGGTCTTTTGTAACAAACTAGCATCTACTCAGCAGCGCAAAAACATGTCACAGGGGGGCTTCAGGGTTTATTATTAGGAAAGGTGGCATACACAGAGCTACAGGAAGGAGGGAAATGCCCGAACTGGCAACAAATGCAGTGACAGAGCAGGTCTCCGGGAGAAGCAAAATACAACGCTCGATACACGTGCCTTTCAAAGACGGCCCTGGTGCCCGCTTTCGAAGGCACCCGCACTTTCCTGAGGAATGACCCTATGGCTGCTCAGACTCTGGAAGAGTAAAGAAGTGGCCATTTTCCGTCGCTTGACTAAACTCGAAACGACAGGAAAACAATGGATTTTCCTTTAACACTGCTTTTCACCAAAATAACTAAACAAGTATTTTATTAAAAAAAAAAATCTGGACCCATCCTGCCTTTTCAAGTCTTCAAAATGCCACCAGAGAGGTCGTACCATGGTGGACATGATTTTATATTAGGTCCAGTCACTTGGACCTTCACAACTGAGATCATGAAATTGGCAGAGCGTTGAACTTTGTCCCGCACAGAATACAAAACTCCTCACTGTGATTAGTGAGTTCAGGCTGTTGCCCAGCATTAAGTTAATGGATAACAACAATTACACATGAGAGACCAAAAAAAAAATCAACAAGTTAAACAGACACTCTAGAAAAATCAAAACTGGCAATGCTACTGCCAAAACAAGTGATAATCTTTGTGATTTGGTTGGCTCCACTGTAGGCCTTTCTCTTCACTTTCCATCCAAATGAGGGTATCTACTGGCGGCCAAACGGTTCTGGGCTAGTGACTGCTCAGCCCAGCTGGGACCTGCTCAGCAGGTGCAGGTTCTGTTGAGCTCAGCGGTTTTGGGTACAATAGGAAAATAATGCGGCTCCTTGGGTTCAGGGCAGAACCAAACATTTTTCCCAGAGAGTTTTCTGTATGGAATTTCCACATCCAAATGATTTTAACACTGACTTTCCAAAACAAGTCATTCTCAGCAAGCACCAGGTACCCATCCGCTCAAAACTCATTCAGACACAGTCGTCAGCAGATGCCACAGGTAAGGAAGCCCTCATAGCTCAGCTACTGTCCCTCGGCGCGCTACTCCACACTTCTGAAGACTGTCCTGTGAAGGCAGCTGGCTTTTCCTGGGTGACCTTGAGCGCACCACTTCATCTGAGTTTCAGTTTCCTCCTGGGTAGAGGGGGGAGTAATGTCTGCTCAATGTGCTGTGTGTGGGAAGAGACGCAACATGTGGAAAACACCACGTGGCGCTGGGTCCGAGGAAGCTCTTGTGATTATTTTAAAAGTCACATGGAGCAAAACCAGGATTAGAGTGAATGCCTCCAAGTCTCTACTCCCAGCACAGAGGAGAGTCCTGCTCATCCCGCCCCGCTCGCAGCCCCAGGAGTGCTGACAGGTGAGGCCACCATTAGCCCATGGAGAACATTATAAAGCAGGGGTGTCCAATCTTTTGGCTTCCTGGGCCACTCTGGAAGAAGAATTGTCTTCTTCTTCTAACACGAACGATAGCTGCTGAGTTTAAAAAAAAAAAAAAAGTAAAGAAATCTCATAATGTTTTGAGAAAGATTACAAATTTGTGTTGGGCCCTATTCAAAGCCGTCCTGGGCTGCATGTGGCTGGCGGGCATTGGCTGGACAAGCTTGTATAAAGTAGTGAAAACCTTGACTTGTACCTCTTGGAAAACTTACAACATAGAAAGCATTTCAACCCTTAAACACAACGCTATTTTGTGTACTAAGCTTAAGGCGTCATGATGCCCCTGTTAAATGTATCTGGTTCCACCATTCAGTCTTGGCTGGGTTTGACGGTAGTTTCACAGAGGGAAGTGATAAAGGATGATATCTATCCTTAAGAAAATTTGTGTTTATTATATTTGACTTGTATTGAAAAAATTTTTCATATGTTTTTATATGTGAAAAATTCAGCCCTCTGCCAAATGCACCTCAACATGCAAACATGCAAACAAAAGAAAATTAGATGAAAAAGTTTAGACTTAGTAAGAGAGAGTGTGTTGGAAATTATAAGCCTTCAAAAGTTATAGCTTTACTACCTTGAAGTCATCAAGGTATGCAGCAATCTTTCTATATCTTTTCTGGCAAGTTATGTGAATGAGGAATATATGTCAGCAGATGTCCTCAGAAGCTTCAGATGCTCTGATCCCAAATGTACTGATAAAAACAGTGGTGCCCTTGCATGCACTAAGCCACCCTGGGCACCAAGACCCTGCCATGAACCCTCCGTCAGCTGCCTTTGCCTTCTTTGGGTTTGGTATAACGGACGAGCTTTGTTTACCTGGCCCGACTGATGTGGCACAACATGCTGAGTTTTTCTAACACTGATAAAATCTGCACAGCCAAATATATTTAACCCTAGCAGAACAAAATTATTAGAAATGACGGTCTCAAAAAATTAAAGGATATGCCGTCCACAAAGACAGTACGGTCCGGATGTTTTCCCCTCCAAATCTCACGTTGAAATGTGATCCCCAGTGTTGAAGGGGGGCCTGGGGGAGGTGTTTGGGTCATGGGGGTGGCTCCTTCAGGACTGGCCTAGTGCCCTCACCAGGGTAATGTGTGTGTTCTCACTCTGTGAGTTCACTTCCAGCTGGCTGTTGAAAGGGGCCTGGCCCTTCCTCCTTCCTGCTCGCTCTTGCACTCTCTCTCTCTCTGTCTCTCTCTCACTTCCTCTCTCATCATGTGACATGCCTACTTCCCCTTCATTGCCACCATGACTGGAAGCTTCCTGAGGCCTCACCAGAAGCAGATACTGGTACTATGTTTCCTGTACAGCCTGCAGAACCGTGAGCCAATTTAACCTCTTTTCTTTATAAATGTCCCAGGCTCAGGTATTCCTTTAGAGCAGAACAAAAAAAGACAAACATAGCCATATATGCCTAAAAGTTTAGTGTTACAACACTGCTAATCCCATCCATAACTGAGCCTGGTGGAAAGGACCTTTCCTGCTTCTAAGCCTCAGTCTAACTGGAAACAGATTTTTATCTCACCTGGCCAGGCCTCCTTCCCCATGCAAGAATCCTTCCTAAAGAGGAAAACAAAAATAAACACAAATACCCGAAACGAGTGTTTTCCACAAGTAGTTTAATAATTCCAATACAACTTTTTATTCAAACATTACATGCCAGACACTATACGAGGTGCCGGGATTTCAGGTGTGCGCCACCACATCTGGATAATTTTTGTATTTTTAGCAGAGATGGGGTTTCACCATGTTGACCAGTCTAGTATCGAACTCCTGACCTCAGGTGATCCACCTGCCTCGGCCTCCCAAAGTGCTGGGATTACAGGTGTGAGCCACCGCACCCGGCCTACACTATACTTTTTAAAGTTACGTAAAGTGGATGCTTTCTACTTACTTAAAAAAAAAAAGTCAACTATAAAACAGCCTCAGGCAGGTCCTTCAGGACAGAGTCCAGACGAAGGTGTTATTATTATAGGAGATGATAGGTCTATGCATGTTACTTCCCCTGAAGACCTTCTAGTGGGACAAGATGTGGAGGTGGAAGACAGTGATATGGATGATGCTGACCTTGTGTAGGCCTAGGCTAATGTGTATGTTTCTGTCTTAGTTTTTAACAAAAAAGCTTAAAAAATACAAAACAAATTTTAATAGAAAAAAGCTTATGGAATAGGGACATTAGAGAAGAACAAAGCTATAAAGAAATTATATTTGTACCGCTGTATAATGAGTTTGTGTTTTAAGCTAGGTGTTACCACAAAAGAATAAAAGATTTTAAAAATTAAAGTCTATAAAGTAACAAACTTACAGTAACTAAGGTCAATTTATTATGAAAAAAATTTTCAAATAAATTTAGAGTGCTTGCTTCAGCAGCACACATATTAAATAAATTTGGAGTAGACTAAGTGGACAGTATTTCTAAAGTTTAGAGCAGTGTACAGCAATGTCCTAAGGCTTCGCATTCACTCCCCACTCACTGACTCACCCAGAGCAACTTCCAGTCCTACAAACTCCATTCATAAGTGCCGTCCACAGGAAAGCCATTAAAAAAAAAACTTTTATACTGTATTTTTCTGTACCTTTTCCATGTTTAGATGCATACTTACCTTTGTGTTACAACTGCCTACAGTATTCAGTACAGTCACATGCTGTACAAGATTGTAGCCTAGAAGCCACAGGCTACACCAGAGAGCCTGGGTGTGCTGTAGGCTGTACCACCTAGCTTTGTGTAAGTACACTCTACAATGTTTGCACAGTTATGAAATTACCTAGCAATGCATTTGTCAGAATGTATCCCTGTTGTTAAGTGATGCATGGCTGCACAGAAAAAAAAAATCCGTCACATGTCTATACACTTGCAATGAATAATCAAAAAAAAAATTATGAAAACTATCCCATTTATAATAGCATCAGAAAGAACAAAATACTTAGGCATAAATTTAACAAGAGAAGTATGAAACATATACTCTGTAAACTAGAAAACATTTTTGAAAGATATTTAAGACCTCAGTAAGTGGATTCATAAATTGGAGACTTGGTATTGTTAAAAGAGCAATGCATCCCAAATTCAGCTACAGATTTGGTACAATCCTATTTAAATTCTCGCTACTTTGCATGATTTGCAAGCTGATCCTATAATTAATAAGAAAATTCAAGGGAATCAGAACAGCCTAAACAATCCTGAAAACAAATTTTGAGAATTTAGACTTCATAATTTCAAAGCTTACTATAAAGCCACAGGAATCAAGACAGTGTGGTATTAGCACAAGGACAGACATACAGATCAATGAAAACAGAACTTAATGTTCAGAAATAAAATTTTATATTCATGGTCAATTCATTTTCAACAAGAATACTAAGACCATTCAATGGTGAAAGAATCATCCTTTCAACAAATGACACTGGGACAAATGCATTTCTACATGCAAAAGAATGAAATGAGATCCTTCCCTTACACCATATGCAAAAGAGAGCACAGGCCTAAATCTAAGAGCTAAAACTATAAAACTCTTAGACAAAAACAGAGAGAAAATCTTCACGGCCTTGGATTAGGCAATAGCTTATCAAATACAACACTTTGAGCACAACCAACCAAAGAAAAAATAGCTAAACGATTTCATCAAAACTTAAAACTTTAATGCAAAGAATACCACTAAGTAAGAAAGTGAAAAGAAAAGCTGTAGAATGGAAGATACTTGTAAATTATATATCTGATAAGAGTCTAATATCCAGGATATATAAAAAACTCTTACAACTCAACAATAAAATGGCCAACGACCCAATGAAAAAATGAGCAAAGACTTGAACAGGCATTTCTTTGAAGATACCCAAATAGGCAATAAGCACATGAAAAGGTGTTCAACATCATCATGCATCAGAGAAATGCAAATCAAATCCAAGTAAGATGCCACTTCAGACACATTAGTTAAGCTGGCTAGAATCAAAAAAGCAGATGGAAAAAAGTGTTGGTGACACGGAGACAGAAAGTAAAACAGAGGTTGCCAGAGGCTGGGAGTGGGATAAACAGGGACTTGGCATTTAATCGGTACAGCGTTTCAGTTTTGCGAGATGAAGAGATTTTGGAGATTGGTTGCACAACAATGAATGTACTTACTATGGCTGAACTGTACAATTAAACTGGTTAAAATGGTAAAGTTTATGTTTTATACATTTTACCACAATTTTTAAATTTTTAAATAGCACACATCAGTCTAAAAACTGGAGCCCTCATACACAGCTGATGGAAATGTAAAATGGTGCATGCCTGCTTGGGAAACAGTCTGGCAATTCTTCCAAAGTTTCAACACTGAGTTACCATTTGACTCAGCAATGCCACGCGTCGGTAGATGCCCAAGAGAAATGAAAACAGATGTCCACAGAAAAACTTGTACACAAATGTTCACAGGAGTTTTATTCCTAACAGCTAAAAAGTACAAACAACCCAAATGTCCATCAACCGATGAATGAATAGATACAATGTGGTACATACATACAATGGAGTATCATTCAGCAACGAAAAGAAAGGAAATACTGATTCATGCTACCACAGGGATCAACCTTGAAATCTTAAGCTGTGAAAGGCCACACGTTGTATGAATCATGTATAGGAAATGTCTAGAATAGTCAAATGTAGAGGGACAGACTGTAGATGAGTGGTTGTCTAGGGCTGGGGACTTGAGGGAAAATGAGGACTGCTAATGGGTACAGGGTTTCCTTTCGGAGGGATGAAAATGACTTCAAATTGACTATGGTAATTGATGACTGCACGACTCTGTGGATATACTAAAAACAATTCAACTATATACTTTAAATGGATGAGTTATGTATCAATTAGATCTCAATAGGGCTGTTATAAAAAAGAAACAAAGATGCCAGTTGCTTTGCTGTGGTGTCAATTCTTAACCTAGACAGAAGGTGGTAACAGGCAGAAATGGCACAGTACAAAATGCTGGGTATAATCCCAACTCAGCCATTAGATAGACTGGGTCCGCTTGGGTCACTAAGTTTTTTGATTCTCTATTTGTTCTTATGCAGATAATAATACCTTCCTAGCAATGCATGGCACAGAACAAGCTCATTTATTAGGGTACTTATTGTTACTACTGTAAATAACTCTACTTGATCACAGCCAAAAGGCCAAGAAGCAATTAGTACTGTTAATAACTGTATACAAGTGATGTCATAAGATAACGGTCAAAAAAGCTCTTACATTAAAAAGAGTAATACATGTTCCTCAGAAGTATCAAAATGATGTCTATTCATTCACTGCAGCCATATCATAATGTAGTTCAACACATTTCTGCTAATTCCACAAATATTTTTCAGGAGCATGCTCAGAGGTGGCAAGCAGTGGCTTCTGCAGTGAATGGTAGGACCTGTTATTATTTGAATGTTTGCGTCTTCTTGAAATTTTTATGTTGATCTGGTGCAGATATTCCCAGTTTAAAAAACAATCCAGCTGGGTACGGTGGTTCACATCTGTAATCCCAGCACTTTGTGAGGCCAAGGTGGGAGGATCACTGGAATCCAGGAGTTCAAGACCAGCCTGGGCAAGATGATGAGACCCCCATCTCTACAAAAAATGAAATTTGCCAAGCATAGCTGTGCACACCCATAGTCCCAGCTACTTGGGAGGCTGAGGCACGAGGATCCCTTGGGTCCAGGAATTTGATGCAGCAGTGAGCCATCATTGCACCACCACACTCCAGGCTGGGTGACAAAGTGAGTTCCAATTAAAAAAAAAAAAAAATTCCTATGTTGAAATCCTGTGCTGCGAAGTGATGATATTGAAAGACAGGGTCTTCAGGAGGTGATTAGATCATGGGACAGAGCCCTCTTGAATGGGATTAGAGCCCTTATTAAAAAGGCCCAAAAGCCAGGTTCATGCCTGTAATCCCAACACTTTGTACATGGAGGCCAAGGTGGGAGGATCACTTAAGTTCAAGACCAGCCTGGGCAACATAGGAGACCTTGTCTCTACAGAAAATTTAAAAAATTAGCCAGGCATGGTGGCATGCAACTGTAGTCCCAACTACTCAGGAGGCTGAGGCAGGAGAATCACTTGAGCCTAGGAGTTTGAGGCTGCAGTGAACTACGGCTGCAGAGTGAGACTGTCTCTAAAAAAATTAAAATTAAATTAAAAAGGCCCAAGAGAGATCCCCTTCCTCCCTTCACCATATGAGGACACAGTAAGAAGGCATCATCTAAAAACCAGGAAAGAGGCACTCATCCCCACAGTGAATTTGCTGACACCTCTGTTTTGGACTTCCCAGCCTCCAGAGCTGTAAGAAATACATTTATAATTTCTGGCCCGGCATGGCCAGATACATTGACATATGCCTAAATTATTATGAAAGTATCTGATCTCTTTTTTTCACATATCTATTAAACACTTATTAATGTAATTGTTAAAAGTAACATTGGGTCAGAGAAGTAAAGCAATCTTTGTGTCCACTACTCTTTGATTAATTAAGGAATAATTAAGAAACAGAACTGACAAGGTAATTTTCAACTCCTTTTTGTACTAGAGAGAAAGGAGGCTCATTAACAAAAGTATATACTACAGGCTGGGTGCGGCAGCTTGTGCCTGTAATCCCAGCACTTTGGGAGACCAAGTCGGGTGGATCACCTGGGGTCAGGAGTTTGAGACTAGCCTGGCCAACATGACGAAACCCTGTCTGCACTAAAAATACAAAAATAAGCTGGGCATGGTGGCACGCGTCTGTGGTACCAGCTACTCAGGAAGCTGAGGCACAAGAAGCCCTTCAACCCGGGAGGCGGAGGTCGAAGTAAGCTGAGATCACATCTAACCTGTGCGACACAATGAGACACCATCTCAAAAAAAAAAAAAAAATTGTACACTAGAGCATGAACTTGTTATCTATTAATAATTAAGAGCTAATCAATCATTTCATTATTCATTTAGATATGTGAAATTCTTCAGAGAATTACCAAGCTCCAATTTCACAGAAAACACCGTAAATTCAATGAAACAGGTCCAAGGTGAGAGAAAAGACAGACTGAGGGTCATTGCTGGGACTCCTGCCAGGACCCAGTGTGCTTAATCTGTCCTTGGACTTGCCTGGCCCCATTAATCAAAGGATCTAGTTTGCTGGGAAAATAACATGTTTTTGTGATCTGAAAAGCAGAAAATAAAAGGAAACTGTGACATCATGGGGAAAAAGAGAGCAAATACTATGATTTATTTAGCTGTATTTTCCAACTTTTCTGTACAGATTACATAAAAAGTAATAGATCATCTTAGCTGCCCTTCCAAAGTGGTACCAGGTAAATAAAATGGGTTAAACCAATGGTGTGTTTACAAAACATCAACAACTTCAGCACTGACACCAGATCTGTTTTTAAGTTCAACATGATTTATGTAGATAGTCCTCATAAAATTGTGTTATGGAAAAGACAGACATAACTAACTTCTTGCAGTGTACATGGAGGCTTCTATTTATCAAGAAATAAAACAAAAAATGGATATAAAGCCTAAGAAATTTACCCTTGGACTCTACCTTTATAACAATCACACTTAAGAAGCAGCATACACCAGGAGCCGAACAAGCTCAGATCCCCCACGCCTGTTCCAGCACCCAGCAGAGAGGAGACACGCAGAGGATGCTGTGTTTTGAGTTGAAGGTGACTCTGTTAATAAGCATGTCATAAAACATGCAGTCGTTTTTCTGCAAAGTATTTTAACTATCGCTTTTCAAATTTAAGCTGCATTATGTGCAACTAAAATAATCTTCAAAGAGCAACTTACTCATGTTTTCTAGTAATCACTCTGCATAGAAGCCACTGGGATTTCTAAAGTTTCTCTTCTATGGGAGAAGAAAAATGACACCTGGATCCGTGTCTCTCTAGTTTATTTTTATATCCTCAGGGACTAGCACTATGTCTGGAACAGAGGACGTAGTCAACAAATTGTTTAGAAGAGATGAATAACCTAGCTTTTATAGTAATGATCCATTTCCCTGTTCTAAGCCTAATTAAACTGGTGATTAAATTAAACACTTGGTAAACATTAAGGTAGTTAACTCATAAACATTACTCAACAAGAAGAAATCTAGATAGACAACTCTGAAACACATCCCTTTCTTCCAGCCCTAACTGGCAAGTTTAGCTGTCTGGACTCTGATTCTGAGATCAAGCTGGGTTTCCTTCAGAGTTTCTAATTCTAAAACAATGGTGTAATGAAATGGCCCCTCTTTGGTACCTAAATTATCAATAGAGAATGTTAACTCTTCTCTCTCTTTGTCAAAGTTGCCCTGAATTGGCAATGCAGACTTTTAGCCTCCCTATTTTTGCTAGACAATATGATTGCTATCCAATCTTCACTTTCTTTTTTTTGCCAAAAACAAAAACAAAAAACAAGCGTTATTACTGAGTCTATCACAAAATACTCCACTGCAGGATTAATGCCCTCTACCAAAAGGATTAGACAGCTACAGAACTCTACCCCAGGACATCAGAATACACATCCTTTTCAAGTGCCTGGGTAACATATATCAAGATGGACCAATAATATCCCAGGCCATACAAACCTCAACAAATTTAAATGAATTGAAATCATATAGAGTGTGTTCTCTAACCATAATGGAATTAAACTAGAAATCAATAACAAAGTTAACAAACAAACAAAAAAAATCTCCAAACACCTGGATATGAAACAACACACTTCTAAATAATCCACAAGTCAAGGGGGAAGTCTAAAGGGACATTTTCAGACTGGGTGCAGGAGCTCACACCTGTAATCCCAGCACTTTGGGAGGCCAAGGCAGGGGGATCACCTGAGGTCAGGAATTCAAGATCAGCCTAAGCAACATGGTGAAACCTTGTCTCTACTAAAAAAATTCAAATATCAGCCAGGTGTGGTGGCACACACCTGTAGTCCCAGCTACTTGGGAGGATGAGGCAGGAGCATAGCTTGAACCTGCGAGGCGGAGGTTGCAGTGAGCCAAGGTCACGCCACTATAGTCTGGGTGACAAAGCAAGACTCCGTCTCAAAAAAGTAATAATAAAAAATAAAGGGAAATTTTTAATAATATATTTAACTGAATGAAAATGAAAGTGCAACACATAAAAATGTGTGGAACATAGCGAAAGCAGTGCTGCGAGGGAAACTCATAGCACAAAATGCTCATACAAGAAAAGAGGAACCATCTCAAATCGATCTAATCTCCCACCTCAAAAATCTAGAAAAAGAAGCAAAATAAGCCTAAAGCAAGCAGAAGAAAGAAAGAATTAAGGTAAGAGCAGATATAAAAGAAATTGAAAGCAAATATCAATAGAAAAAATCAATTATAGAGCTGTTCTTTGAAAAGACCGATAATGCGAGCAACTCTACACACATCAACTTGACAACTTCGACAAAATGGATCGCTTTCTTTAAAAATACAAACTACCACAACTCACACAACCGGAAAAGATAACTTCAGCAGCCCTTAACCATTAAGGAAAGTGAATCTGGAATTTCAAAACCCTCAAAAGAGAAATCTTTATGCCAGGGTGGTTTCAGTGGAGAACCGAATTCTACCAAATGCTTAAAAAGAATTAATACCGACTCTAAACTACCTCTTCCGGGAAATGAAAGAAGAAGAAACACTTTCTGACTCATTTTATGAAGCTAGTATTTCCCTGGTACCAAAACCTGATGAAAATAATACCAAAAAGAAAACTATAGACCAATATCCCTCATGAATACAACACAAAAATGCTTAACAAAACAATTCAGCAAAAAATATAAAAATAATTATTCACGGCCGGGCGCGGTGGCTCAAGCCTGTAATCCCAGCACTTTGGGAGGCCGAGACGGGCGGATCACGAGGTCAGGAGATCGAGACCATCCTGACTAACACGGTGAAACCCCGTCTCTACTAAAAAATACAAAAAACTAGCCGGGCGTGGTGGCGGCGCCTGTAGTCCCAGTTACTTGGGAGGCTGAGGCAGGAGAATGGCGTGAACCCGGGAGGCGGAGCTTGCAGTGAGCTGAGATCCGGCCACAGCACTCCAGCCTGAATGGCAGAGCGAGACTCCGTCTCAAAAAAAAAAAAAAAAATAAATAAAAAAAAAAAAAAAAAAAATTATTCACATGACCAAATGGGCTTCATTCCATTTGGATTTATTCCAGGGATCCAAGACTGGTTCAGAATTTGAAAATTAATCAATGTAATCTACCATATTAATAGGCTGAAGAAGAAAAACCATACAATCACATCAACTGATACCGAGAAAGCATTTGATGAAATTCAACACCCATTCTTCAGTTTAAAACCTTTCAGAAAGACAGGAATAGATGGGAACATCCTCAGCTTGAGAAGGAACATCTATAGGAAACCCTAAAGCTAACGTTATGCTTAATGGTGAAGGACTGGATGCTATAGCCAGTACAATAAGGCAAACAACAAACAAAAAAAAGCGGGGGGCGGGGGGGAAATAAAAGGCATATGGACGGGAAGGGAAGAAATAAAGCCATTCCATTTGTAGATGACATGACTGCCCACATAGAAAATCTCAAGAAATCTACCAAAAAAAAAAAAAAAAACCCTCAAAAACCAAGAAACTAAGAACTAATGAGTGAGCTCCACAAGGTTGCAGGATACAAGTCAAACATATTAAAAATCAATAGTCTATTGTGGCTAACAAAGTGAAACCATCTCTACTAAAAATACAAAAAATTAGCCAGGCCTGGTGACACGCGCCTGTAGTCCCAGCTACTCGGGAGGCTGAGGCAGGAGAATGGCGTGAACCCGGGAGGGAGAGGTTGCAGTGAGCCGAGATCGCGCCGCTGCACTCCAGCCTGGGCGACAGACCGAGACTCCGTCTCAAAAAATATATATTTATATAATACCACTTTCTAATCACTCAAAAAAAATGAACTACTTAGGTGTTAATCTAACAAAATGTGTATCAAACCTGTGTGCTGAAAACTGTACAATGCTCATGAAACTAATCGAAAAAGATAAAACAAATGAAGAGACACACTGTGTTAACTGATTGGAAACTTAACATAGTAAAGACATCAATTCTACCCAAAATCACTATCAGATCCCAGCAAGTTTTTATGTAGATGGAGAGAAGACTATTCTAACATTAACACAGAAAGGGAAGAGAGCTAGCTAAAACAATTTTAAAAAAGAATAAAGGAATCAAGTCTATCCAATTTCGAGATGTATGCAGCTATGGTAATCAAGACTGATACTGACTGAGGTATAGACATACAGATCAAAAGAACAGAGTAAATAAGCCAGAAGCAGATCTACACAAATAAAACCAACTAATTTTTGAAAAAGAAGCAAAAGTAATTGAATGCAAGAAGAATGTCTTTTCAACAAACAGTGCTAGAGCAATTAGACATCTACAGGCCAAAAAAAAAACAAAAAACAAAAAACAAAAACACTGACCTAAATGTCATGCCTGCTACAAAAATTAACTTGAATGGATCACGGACTTAACTGTAACATGTAAAACCACAAAAGTTTTAGAAAAAAAAAACACACACACACACAAATCCTTCAGGATCTAGGACTAGGGCAGAGTTCTTAGACTTGATACCAAAAGCATCATCCATTAAAGGAAAAACTGATAAACTGGACCTCATCAAAATGAAAAACTCTCATTCTGCAAAGGACCTTGCTAAATGGCTGAAAAGCCAAGCCACTGATTCAGAAAACATTTGCAAGCCACATGTCTGAAAGAGTGTTAGTATCATCGGAGAATAACACTGGGTGAAAAAAGCCACTCCTAAACATTCCAGTTTTAAAATATTTTTGAAAGGACAAAATTATACAGAGAATAAAGCAGTGGCTCTCAGGGAGAAAGGCAGGGGTGGGGCAGAGGAGAGCAGGTGTGGCTGCAGTGAGCGCATATGGACAAGCATACAAGTGTGTAGTGACCGGAAATTTCTGCATCTTGACCAAATCAATGTCAAGATCCTAGTTCCACTATTGTAGTACAGTCTTCCAAGACATCATCATTGGGAGAATCTGAGTAATCCCACCGAATGATCTCAAAATGAAAAGTTAGATTTAAAACACTGATAAACAAGAGTGTTGAGGTATTTGCTGATACAATTAGATACTGCCTTAACTTTCAAATCCCTATGCTTTTCTTAGGCCAACCAGCTCTGTCTCTTCTGTGTCAGATGCTGACTTTCCCAACATTCCTCCAGCTAAGCAAACCCAACTACGCACCAAAGCTTTGTTATTCATATAACCAGTCACTAGGATTGGGTATGCCATTAATCTGCAAGTTCAAAATTAGCTTACAGGCCTTTTCTTGAATAGCCAACCCTCACCACTGATACAAGGACAAATGCAGACGTCTGTCCGAACATGTGGAAATCTGCACAGCTGACCCAGTCGGGCACCAGCAAGCACATGTGGCCACCTCCTTGTTGGGCCATTTGTAATTATCAGTCCTCTACGCTGTTCCCTTCACCCATCCTTGTGGCACTCCCACTGTCATCTGCAGGGCACTGTAGGTGGGAAAGAAGTAGGACGTGGCTACTGTCATTCATTACGAAACCACATGTGAGACTCGTGTGACGGCATCGGCAATCCCAGCACCGATTCTCCTCACTAGACCCTCCCCATGGAAGCGGCAGGTGTCAGATCTGACCTGCGTGTTCTGGGACGAGGGTCACGACTTCACCATCTTCCTTCGTCTCCTGCAAAACAACAGCGCTGAACACATGAGGCAGTGATGGGCACCACTTTCCAAGTGCCTCATGCTCAGATGGCACCACAGCCATTTCCTGGGGATCTAAAACCACCCAGCTCCAGTGAGCAGTCGGGGGCTGTTGAACGTCTCACTCGTTTGATGCTGCAGGGTTCTTCGAATGGGGAAATACATTTCCAACTAAAATTCCACGCAAATTCTCTTCCTTCTGTAAACTCATCACTGCAGGGTTCAGAGAGAAGGAGCATGGAGGAATGTGTTCCATGCTTGTTCTTTCTGAATCCCGCACTGATGAGTTTACAGAGGGAAGAGAATAACCACGCAAGTGTAACTGGTTACCGGACATTCCAGTTCTTTTTCAAACAATCCCATCAAAGAACACTCTTCTGTTTCCAAGAACGAATCATACAAACCTATGCTTCTCGGAGTTGCTGCTGTTTGTAAATTGTCTCTCAGTGACTAAAAAGTGCGTCCAGGTCTTTCAGTGGACCTGCGAGTCCACCCAGACAGGGTGGCTGTCCCAGTTCTGGGGAACACGGCCCAGGAACCCTCTTGCTGAACCAGTCTCCTTGCACAATGATCTTTTGACGCCAGACTGATGGGCAGAGATAGCCATTATCTTCACCTCAGGAGAAAGGTGTTCCAATTCACACAGTGTTCTTCAAAAGCCTCAACCTGACGACAACAGAGACGCACTCTGCAGAGGGGGAGGGCGTTTCCACGGGAGACTTTCCACGAAAGCCTAGAAAGTAGCACCTCTTGCTGACGACAGACAATTCCTTCTTCATTCAGAGAGTCCTCGTCCCAGAATGAGAGAGAAACTGAAGGAGATGAGTAGTGTCCACCCACACAAATTTTAAAAGGCTGCTAGATTCCTATGGTAGGACATCAACAAAAATATAGTCATCCACTTGGACGATTCCAGCTCAGCAGTTGAACATGCACCGAATCAGAATAAGCCAGTATGCTTTAGAATAATTGTTGTGTGGGGTTTGACTTCATTAATCACAGCAGGCTTAGAAGTAGCCCTCAGGAAGCCAATACGATCAAGTTACTTCCGAGATGCTAGTGTGGAAATTTAAGGGACTATGCTACCAAATCAGACATACTGAGGCAGTGGCTGGAGCATGATTTGACCTATCCCCCTGCACACATTTGAGGCCTAATGTGATAAACCGAAGACAGGACTTTGTGCTGCCAAACCATTCAAACTCTGTGTACTGCCTGAAGCTATCTGGTTTGGGCCTCTCCAGGGGTGAGAACTTTGTACGAAGAGATCACATTTAAAATAAGGATGAGACAAAGCAGGGAGAGTTCTTGCTTTCTCCTCCAAGACAATCTCTGTATCAGAAGGGAGGTGTTCATGGCACAGAAGTGCTCATGGCCTGAGTATTTTTCGGATTGCCGAGTGGAGTCTGCAGGCAGAGCAGCCAGGCAGGAGAGGACAGTGGGGACTCACTGAGCCACCCGAAACCTCTGGAAGCAGAAGACTCGAGACTGAGAAGAAAGGTCTACAGGAGGTTACCTTCTTCCCTCACCTCCCATCCTGCAGAGAGCCTGAGTGAGAGGAGACAGACTAGAAGAGGAGGAAAGAATTGAGTTCCTGCTGAGAAGTGACACTGGGTACCTGTGCCAGACCCCCATCTTGATGCTCCTGGAGCCACATGACCTCGGGAAGGGAAGTTATAGGACAGGCTGCTGGTCCCAACTCATTTCCAGGGCAGAGTCTGGAGAAGGTGTCTGCTTTTGAGCTGTTTATCTCAATGCCGGTCAGTGAGGGCAGCAGTCAGAAATACAACAAAGAGAACCCAGACTGATTCTGAAATCAGTCTACTCGCACCTTACGACTTGTCGTGAAAAAATAAAATGATCAAAAGAAGCTGCCACTTTCCTTACCCAGAATCCCACTGTTTAATTTACAGTGAGGCCAGGAGTCCAAGACTCAACTCAAGGGGAGTTTTCCGGGGTTAATCCCTCACTCCACATCAGCCTGGTATAACACCATTCGTGTTCTATCACATTCCAACCACAGGCCACGCAGAGACCCCAAGGCCAGGCGAATCCTAACTTGGTAACACAAGCAGGCTCTTCAGTAAGCCGAGCCCAGCAGGTTACTCTGGGGATTTTAGATTGGTTTTAGAAAAGTTAAACGGTATTGAATCTGATAGAAAATCTAAAAAAGAAAAGAAAACAACAACAAAGAAGAAAAGTCAAAGGGAGAAAGCAGGTCTGGTGGATGGCAAAACATTCCATTTACAGAATACTGTGTGGGCCTTTTTTTTTTTTTTAAGTATATTTTGAATTATTTAACTTCAAATATCTTTAATTAAAATGGATTTTTAACTTTCCTCATTTGAATATATAACACTTTTGAATATCACGGAAGTTGCAGATATTAATATATGCCCTTCCTTCTTTCTCGTTTTGAATGAGGGCTGGAGGGATGTTATTTCAGAAGGAGGCATGGAACATTTAAGCCAGGGCAACTCCTTTGAAGGCCTGTATTTCTAAACCCTATTCAGTCCGTGGGTAACCGAGTGACAATGGTAAGACCACACAATGGAGGCTGGTCTTTACCATCATACTGGGCTGCTTGTGTGCTGCCACACAAAAGTTTCCCCAGCGGCAGAGTTCTGCCTAGTGATTTAGCAGCAGAAAAAAATATAGTGACTCAATTATTTCCATTTGCAACAAACACTGAAATGTACTGGGGCCAATTTAACAGTAAACGGTTACTTGCAAGCTGGCAGGGCGAAACAAAACCAAAAACATAATCTGTCTTTTTCACAGAAGGAGAACAAATCATAAACTCGAGATATGAATTCACATATTTCTCACGTATGTAATTAATTCAACCACCCTACCAGGACTGATTCTGCGGTGTAAGAAATTAGAAACCGACAAGAATTACACTGGATCCCAGGCTTCACTCCAAGGGCACCGGCTATGGGTCACTTACTCAAGTCTTACAGTCCTGGGTAAACTCAGTTTTAATAACTTGTCGGCATATTTTAGGATAATTGCTGCATGGGGTTTGATGTAATTAATCTCAGCAGGGTTCACAGAAGGCTCACGAAGTCGGCATGAAAAATGTCCTTCAGATGCTGTATTATTAAAAGTTGAATAATTACGTCACAAAGAGGCAGAAATAGAGAAGGCTACCATTATACATTAAGACCAAAAAAAAAAAAAAACCCTACTTTGCCCAAGCTGACAGAGAGAGAAACATGTTTGTATCTCCACAGTAGGAAAAGGGATAAAACTGCGAGCTCAGTGTCAGGGCTGATGCGGTTGCTCAACATTTGCTGAATGAATAAAACAATGAATGAAGGCAGAGTGAGTATCCATGATGGGATAAGAAATACAAAAAGATCATACACTCTTTCCAATAATGTTTAGAAATACATAGTTTATAACGATGAAATTTAGATCCTAGAAGACACATCACTTGCCACACAAGGCCAAGTCTAGAGATGGAGTGAGTGAGTGTGTGAGTGTGTGTGTGCGTGTGTGTGTATGTAAACTGGCACTTGGGTACAACTGATTGGTTGGAGAAGGTACGAAATCCTAGGGCACTCAATTCACGTAACATTCCCATTCACACCATTCACACACAAGTGTTGGTACTTCATGATTTTACAATCTGGCTGTTCAGAACTCAAACTTGTACTGCTGAGAGGTGAGGAAAATGGTGCCAGGTGCTGGGGAGGCTGGCCTGTGGGCCCTGTGTTCTCTGTTGGCAGCATCATCTTCTGTGTCTCTGCCTGGGATTAGCTTACAGAATGAGCTGTGGACATCCACCGCACTGGAGCTGTTTTACTTCCCAACTCTCAGACCAAAGGAGAGGACGACCACCGCGTCCAAACTGGCACACGTTCAACACTGAACGAGCATTCATTACACAACCGACACGGTGCCACCACCACCTTCTCCTATCACAGGACCATCACAGCCTCCACCACCAGAGAGACACACACAAAGCACTTCCTGTGTGATGGCCAGGACACTCCTCTGGCATTTTACAAGGACCAATTCATGGAATCCTCACCTATGACGGTGGTTCCCAAACTTGACTACGCCTGAGAAGCTTTCAAAAATGTCAATGCATAGGTCATACCCCAAACCAATCATAACATTTGGGTGCAGGAGGAGGCACCAATGTTTTGAAAGGCCCTCTGGTAACTCAAACACATGCAGCAAAGGTTTCGAACCCCTGAGAGACGGGAACTGCTACGATCTGAACGTATGCGTCCCTCCAAAATTTTGATGTTGAAAGTTAAACCTCAAGGTGATGATGTGAAGAAGTGGGTCCTTCTGGAAGTGATTAAATCATGAGGGCTCCCTTCTCGTGAATGAGATTAATGCCGTCATAAAAGAGGATTACCGTTCTCTGCAAATACTGTGAGGCGGTGATGGAGAGTAGCTGTTCAGAGCCGCCAGGAAGCACACGCTCTAAAACAGTGGCTTTCAAATATTTCTGTGGTTGAAATACACGTAGAAGGCGCGTTAAAATACAGACTGCTGGCTGCCCCCCTACAGAAGCTCTCATTTAATAGGTCTGGCGGAAGCCCTAGAATTTACTTTTCTAACAAACCCCCAAGTGTTGCTGAAGCTAGAACCATGCCCTGAGCACACAGACTCAGTCATGACTGACGTGCTTAGGGCTGTAGTGACACAGATTCTCAAGGGTCCCTCGAGTCACCAAGCGGGAGCCCATGTCCTCACCTCTGCTTACGCTGTCCCCCAGGGCTAGAAGGTTTTCCTCTGTCAGCTCCTTCCCTACTTGCTCACTCCTCTGTCAGAATTCAGCCCACACTGGACTCAGCTCCTCCTCCAGGAAGCCTTCCTGGATCTTTGAACTCTCATCTTCTTCCCTAACTGACTGCCACACTCACTACTTTTCACTGCTTTGCTTCTACATATGGGCCTCTCCCTCTAGACAAGAATATGAGTCTTTTCATGAAAACAGGGACTGTTTCTGATCCATCTCTCCATCTTCAGCATCTAATACACAAACCACAGTATTACATGTACATTTACGCTTACAAACGAGCATGAAGTATCATCAGTGTTACACTTGGGATAGCAGAATCTACAAATCCACGTAAATCCCTGATGAATCTGAGACAGACTTTTACACGCCACAGAAGAGCACTTCACCCCCAGGAAGGGTGGAAGTGGAGCACATTTCTGAATCAGAGCCTATTTTTGTTTTAGCTACAGAGTCACAACACACAACCCGGATGTGTTTAGAAGTACATGTGCAAGTTGTTTAGGACTCAGGGCACATTTACCTATCTCTACATCACCCATGGTGACTAACAGCTAGGGCCTGAGCTCAGAACCCAGTGTAACGAGACTGGATTGTCACACTGACACTCAAGCACAATGGACTGCTCACTGCTCCTATCACACAGAGCAACATTTTCTGCAGAAGAGTGTGATCAGCGTTCCGATCAGCAGTACCACAAATCCATCTCACTGCCAGCCTCCTGCCCCCACAGGAATAAGACAATCAAAGCCCGCCCTCTCCTCGCACCTGTCCCAGATAGTGGGTGAAGATGCCCCCTCTCCTGCTGCGAAAGTTGGGGTGGGATGGGTGGGGGGTGCAACTGGGAAGGGCTTAGAGAGGAGAGGAGGGCAGGAGACTGGGTGGCCCAGGAACCCAAAAGGCAGCTCGCCTCCCTCCACTGAAACTCTCCAGTCTGGCCATTTCGGACCTGTGCTCCACTTGTCTCGAAGCAGAGCGTGCCAGTCTTAGGAAACAAAGCCCGCTCTGGTGTGAGTTGGGGTGGACGGGAAAGGCTGGCCCCTCCCCTCTCCGGGACTGGACACGTGGAGTCCTCTAGGAGGGTAGAGATGGCTGCTGGTGGGTCTTCAGGGCAGACCTGGCATGCTGGGGCGGGAGACACTCCGAGGCAGGCACAGGATCACTTAAGTGACAATGTCTGTGCTCTCATGATGCCACAAAGACCAGGGAAGCCCTGCTTCAGGGAAATGGGTGGAAGTGATTGCTCACCCAGAAGTCAGGTCCTTTAAGGTCCTGGTTCACTGAAGCAACAGCCCCATTTCCGAGATGCTGGAACATGATGACCATAGGACAGTCATTACCTGTGTCCACCAAAGCTGACATCCTGACCACAGCACATGGCCACAACCACACACGTACACGGGAAACACAGACGCCATTCTCCTTGCATTCTGCAATGTTGCCACAGCTCCCCAGGGTTCTTGCAGGCACGCAGGGCATCGTTCACAATCCCGAAGTGAGAGCGAGGGCTGGACTGGGAACTCCTCTGAGCCCTCAGGCTCATGTCCCTTGGTCCCCTGGTCTCTCCTCTCCAGCTTCACCCTCAGCTCAGCACGCAGGAGCCATCCGTGTCGTGAAAGGTTCTGCGGTGCCCTTTCTGCCTCAGGGAGTTACAGGTTACAGGGAAGACAGACACACCGAGGGATGCATGTGGATCTCCTAAGCCAAGAAGCCCGGGGTCCAGTCTCAGTCTTGCCACTTACTACGGGGCTCTGGCCATGACAGCTTCCCTGAACCTCCATCTCATTTAGGGAGCACTGAAACTTAACTTGCTCCTCAGTTATAACCATCCTCACCTAAACCACAGAACAGAGGACACCTCGTGTAATACTTCCTCCCTTCTCCCCAGGACGGCACCTGATCACCCATCTCAGCCTAGCAGGGAGGGGTGAAGCCATCACACAGGATGCCTACCTCAGGGCGTCAGGGTTTCATTCTGTCCAGACAGGCTGATACGGAGGAGGTGAGCATCACAATTCAGCAACACCCTGTAGGTTCCCTGGGGGAGCCAGCAGAGGCATTAAACAGGGAGGGAGCAGAGGCAGGAGCAAGCGGGCTCAGCAGGAGTCCAGAGAAGGGTGTGGGTACAGCAGAGGCCAACAGAAAAACAGCAACCTACTCCATGCTCCCCCTTTACTGCTCTTTTATTTGTGATGCAAAGATGAAGAAAATCAGGTAAGCACTTTGTACCAATGCATTTCTCTCCACAAATGTAAAATACAATGAAACATTCCACGCACTGATTTTCAAATTGCCATGTATTATATGGTTTCCCTCAAGAAAACCACGTACGTTTGGTGTTTCTTCCTGGTGTTTTAGAAGTAACAATGACAGTTCCTTCTAAAACATTTGAATTTATACTACTGTGATGTTATGATCCCATTTATGCTATCACATGTCTCATAAGCAAACATTTCCTTCAATGTTTAGTTTTCAGACAAAAAAGAAAGGAAAGCAACGGTAAGTTCCCCTTCTAAGCAAATCCTTCCAATGCCTCTTAGTTCAGGGGAAAGGAAGGGGAAGGAAACTTCGTTGCTTTCAGCAACAAATAGAGAGGTTACCCCACCAAGCTATAGGGCCAGGCATTGAGCCCTGAACCAGGGAGGCCTTAGAGCCAACTCTGTCCTGCTGCTTTCCCTTGAATATGCCACTTTATTTCCCTGGACCACGGTTTCCTCGGCTGCAGAATTTATAAGGTCCCTTTCAGCTATCAAGGTGCATGCTCTGCTTCAGTGTCTGTAAAGTAGAAATACTACTTGCCTCCAACTCTTAGGAAGGGAAAGACTAACAAAGAAATGTTTGGACAAGGCTTTAATATTACATAATGAAATGGATATAAATAAGACTCACACAGTCACACAGCTAACAGAGACCACAAAGATCTGTCCAGCTAAAGTGAAACGGAACTCTCAATGCACGGGAGGAGACAGCTGGGAATGGTCTTTTTTTTTTTTTTTAACTTTACTTTTTTAGAGACAGAGTCTCTCGTTCTGTCACCCAGGCTGGAGTGCTGTGGCAAAATCATAGCTCGCTGCAGTCTCCACCTCCCAGGCTCAACAGATCCTCTCACCCCAGCCTCCTGAGTACCTGGGACCATCACAACCAGCTGATTTCTTGTTTTTATTCTTTAGAGATAGGGTCTTGCTATGCTGCCCAAGCTGATCTCAAACTACTGGGCTCAAGCAATCCTCCTACCTCGGCTTCCCAAAGTGCTGGGGATTACAGGCATGAGCCACTGTGCCCAGCCAGGTCATTTTTATGCCACTTTCTTCAGGGTTTCCTGTGGCTAAGAGGGAAAGTAGGCTGATAGCATGGATAAGCTGACAGCCCAGGCATTCGTCCCAAGCTTTCTGAGAGACATCCAGCATTAAGTTTTCTCCGTGCACTGTCCTACAAGTATAGAATGTGTGTCCTCCACTGGTGTACATTGCAGACTAAATAAAACATGTCAAATAACAATCTCCTTTCCAATGCTAAACTCCAGGCATATCTGAGTTCAAGAGGTCACCCAGCAGGGAAGCTTCACTGTCTGGTGAGAAGAGGGCCTCCAATGCTGGGCAGTGGCAAGAAGGCATGCCCGTTACCTCCTCTGAGCCTCCCTCTTCTCATCTGTCAAATGGGGACAGTAGTAGATCCTTCATTACAGGGATGTGTGGAGGATTTTAAATGAGTACTGATGCACATTAAACCCTCGGAACAGTGCTTGGCACACACCGAGAGTTTGGTAAATGCTACCTGATGTCAATATTGACATTATTTAAGAACTGTGTAGAAGATACGACTTCAATAACAAAATAATCAGGCAGAAGCAGTGGCAGACGGGAGGGTCCTGAAATCCAGAGTCCTCCTGCAGAAATGCAGCTGCTGCTCCTCGCCTCTGACACTTGCAGACATTCGGAGAGAAAGCCGTCTGCAAAGTGACAGAGGGCGGACTGGAAGGAACACAAGGAACCCAGGGATACTGATGGAGCATGGAAACCCGCAGCAGAAGGCACCAAGGCAAGGTGTGCCCTGCGGGCGGGGCAGGCTGTGGCTGGGCAGAGTGCCTGCCAGGGAGAAGTAGGGCAAAGGGAAGAAAGCACCTGTGGGAGAAACACGGGGAAACAAGGAAGAAACCGGCACATGCACAGGAGCACAAATAAGGAAGGAGATAGGAGAACTGGGTGGAGGCAGATGGCAAACGTGGGGGCCAAGGGAGGTAGATGAGAATTAGGATACGGGATACTAAGACAAGGCCGCACGAAACTCTAAAGGATGGGAGGAGGGCAGAGAACAGGGAGGGTGCATGACTTAACAGGCACCCCAAGAATAATGCAGTGAGGAGGTTTGCAAGATGGGGGAGGGGGGCATTAGGAAAAAAAGAAGAATTTGCTGGGAAAGGTGGAAAAAGAAAAGGAGTGAGATTTCTGCGCCTGTTAGCAAGGGGAATAAAGGAGAGCAAATCGCTGGGAGACCAGGAAGGGTTCGCAGGGAAGAAAACACGAGGCGGCAAAAAACTAAGGGAGATACAGAGAAAACCCTGGCGGGGGGAGGTGCATAACATAAGGCTATGGGATGCCATGGGAACAAGGGCTGAATAAATTCACAGTATTATTCTATCTATCCACATCCCTATGCAATGCTGGGAAGCAAATGACCTACAGGGTTTTGTTTGCTGGCCTTGGTTTGGTTTTCCTGCACTTGGAGGGAGGGGAAATTTGCTCAAGCTCTGTAACCTTGCAGTCAGATGGGTGGCCCAGCCCAAGTCACCCGAGCTCCCCCTGACGCTGGCAGCAGCGCTGGCTTCTACCTGCCTGGGGCTGGAGTACCAATTCCCCACCTCCAGCACAGAACGGGACCAAACCAATTCCGCCAATGCACTCCCTGCAGTCCACAGACGACGGGCACCAGGTCCCAAAATCTTTCCCCTGGAATGAGACTCCGCTGGTACCAAGAGAAACTTGCTTTCTAAACTAAGCTCTCCAACCGCATCGCTCCGGGTTCCCGGAGGCACCAGCCACGCCAGCCGAAGGAGCAGAGCGTTACAGGGCTCCGCCGCGCCAGGCTCCCCAGACTCTGCCACCCCCACGGCCGCCCCCGCAGGCCAGGCCCCGCGAGCTGGGAGCGCGGGGTGAAGTTACGAGGCGACCTCCCTGCAGGTGTCCGGCTGGAAACGGCCTTTAGCAAGAACAGCACGTGCACGTCCTCCCAAAGGCGATGGTGCCGGGCGGCCCAGAGGGCGCAGAGCCACCGCCGGGCAGGGAGCGGGCGCACGGACCTAACAGGTGAGCACCCGGCAGCCTCTACCAGCGGCGGAAGCAGAGGCGAAGGAGCTGGGAGCTGGACATCCCGAAGCCCCGAGGCAGTCCACTGGGTGGGACTCAAGTCCTCCCGGGATTCTTCCTAACAGCCCGTGCCCGCGCCTGCCCGGCAGAGCCGCGCGCCCGACGCCGTCTTACCTCCAGCGGCGCCGCTTGGCGGAGCCTCCAAAGTCAGCGTGTCCAACACGTCCCTGCCCTCAGAGCTACCTCCGGTGCCGGCGGAGCCCCGGGGTCGCCACGCTCTCGGAGGAGCCTGGGCTCCAGTGCGCGCCCTCGGAGCTAGCGGCGGGCACGGCGGCCGCGGGAGAAAGCGCAACGCAGACTCTCCCGCGCCGCGGCTGCACACTCCGCCAAGCCACGCCCCAGCCCCGCTCCCCACCAGGCCACGCCCCAGCCCCCGCTCCCCACCAGGCCACACCCCAGCCCCGCTCCCCACCAGGCCACGCCCCCAGCCCAGCTCCCCACCAGGCCACGCCCCCACCCGGGTTCCCTCCCCAGGCCACGCCCCCAGCCCGGCTCTTCCCCCGCCCCCATATCAAGCCACGCCCCCGGTCTAGCTCACTCCCTCGGGCCAAACCCTCGGCCCAACCACGCCCTCGACCACGCCCCCACACTACCAACCACAGCCGGGGCCCCCCACCCATCAAAAACAGTTCCCCGGCCAGGCATGGTGGCTCACGCCTGTAATCCCAGCACTTTTGGAGGCCGAGGCGGGCGGATCACCTGAGGTCAGGAATTTGAGAACAGCTTGGCCAACATGGTGAAACCCCGTCTGTACTAAAAATACAAAAATTAACCGGGCATGGTGACAGGCGCCTGTGATCCCAGCTACTCAGGAGGCTGAGGCAGGAGAATTGCTTGAACCCGAGAGGCGGAGGTTGCGGTGAGCTGAGATCGCACCACTGCACTCCAGCCTGGACGACAGAGCGAGACCCCGATTTAAAAAAAAAAGAAACAAACAAAAACAGTTCCCTCAGCCACCAGCCAGCCCCCACCCCCCAGGGTGGGAGGAGGAGTCTCATCTCCCGGGCAACCGTGCCCCACTGCCCACTGCCTCACCTCTGCCTGGGCCAGAAGTTCACTCCCTGTGAAAGGAAAACGCAGGGTAAGGATTTTTAAGTCTACACGTTTCCCAGGGCCTAGGGCAAGTCTTGAGTAGACTGTTTCAGTAAACCGACTCAAAGGCCTGTCACCTTTCTTGTGAGGCTCAAGGCCTAATCATTAATTGACATGAAAACCACAGAAGAGACGCAAACCCTTCTGTGCTGGGATCTGTGCCCCAGTGCTCCATGTTCCCTGATAGGCAGCTAATGGAATTCATCAAATAAATACATGCTTTCTACAAATGTAGTTTTTTAGAAGATTCATTTAGTGGCTAGCACTATTATCTATAAATGTCTATTTTCTTTTATAATCAAAGAACAATACCCACAATCTGTAAACTAAAAAACATTAAAAAATTATATTGCCCAATGAAAAGTGAAAATTGATTTTATGTATGCTTTTTAAATTATTGAGAAAACTCTGTATGATACTGTAATGGTGGCTTCATGTCATTATGCATTTGTCAAAACTCAGAATTTACAGCATGTGGTGTGAGCCTCCTGTAAGCCATGGGCTTAGTTCATCTTAATGTACCAACACGGGCCCATCAATCATAACAAATGTGCCACTCGAATGTAAGATGTCAGTACAAGCAGTTGTGCTTGGAGGGAGGGCGTGAGGGAGTGCATCAGAACTCCGTGTACTTTCCATTCCTGCTTTCTAAACCTAAAACTGCTCTAAAAATAGTCTATTAATTAAAACACACACCAAGATTAATGGTAATTATCTGTGGGTGGTAGAAATACGGGCAAATTTTCTTTAATTCTTTGAATTATTATTGAAATTACTCAAAGTTTTAACAATGACCGTGTATTTTTAAAGCTGAAAAAACATAAAAACCAAACCTTGGAAAATTTTAGAAACACAGTATGAGAGACTAATATTATTGGCTATTCCATTTTATTTCTACTCTATAAAAAATCTGCACGAAGCACTCACAAATGCCAAAATGAAATCTATATTAGTATTATTTAAAAAGGCTATCATGGTCTAAATTGAGGCGTTTTTATCTCTTTAGAATTAGCACAATTCTGAGGAGAAGATTTTGATTTTTCTTTAAGAAAACAATTGTATTTCAAAAGGTTATTTCTGCTTACTTGGAAACCACTATTAATATTTACATGCGACACTTTTTTATAGTGAAGAAAACACTGTATTTGAAATTATATCCTTGGGAAACAGGCCTGGCCCTCAGATGAATGGATTTCTGTGGAGTGATACCGACTAGACCTGAAGACCCCCGCATCCTTGAGGCCCTGTACAAGCCCTGGCTCGGTGCTGGGCGTTGCTGAGTCTCAGCTTCCTCGTCAGTGAGCAGGTGACAGTGGCACCTCACTCTGCATTGGGTGGAGAATTAGAACTTTAGCCCATGTGAGACTCTTGGTAGCAACTTAGCACATACAGGTGCTTGCTGATTGTTAGTTAGTGTCTTCTAAAAAATATTTTTTTTGGCCGGGCGCGGTGGCTCAAGCCTGTAATCCCAGCACTTTGGGAGGCCGAGACGGGCGGATCACGAGGTCAGGAGATCGAGACCATCCTGGCTAACATGGTGAAACCCCGTCTCTACTAAAAAATACAAAAAACTAGCCGGGCGCGGTGGCGGGCGCTTGTAGTCCCAGCTACTCGGGAAGGCTGAGGCAGGAGAATGGCGTGAACCCGGGAGGCGGAGCTTGCAGTGAGCTGAGATCCGGCCACTGCACTCCAGCCTGGGCTACAGAGCGAGACTCCGTCTCAAAAAACAAAAAAACAAAAAACAAAAAACAAAAAAAAAACCTATTTTTTTCAAGGTTTCAGTGAAGACCTTTTGAGCGCCTTGGATAAAAGATCTGTCTGGGTTCAGATTATCAATCTGTTGTTAGAGGAAGGCAGGATGGTTCAAGAGGAAATTCATTGATCTGACATGGAGAGGCGGCACACTCCAACCTGGCTGCAACCAGCTGTGTTCATCATGGGAGTAAATCACCAACCGACGCTTATTTTCCCTTTTCCAGTCTGTGAAGTCAGAAATTAGGACAAGCAATAGCTAAATTTCCTTCCGTTTCTATCATTCCTGCGGGAATCACAATGTAGCCTCTGTGTAAAAGCCTAGGTCTCGCGCGGTGGCTTTCTGTCCACACGGTCGCCGTCACTCACAGCCTCGCACACAAGGCCAGCATCTGCATTCTCTTGTCCCCGCAAGTGGTTCGGAACCTCCAAATGTCAGTGACCTTTTTTCTTGTCTGCTGATCTTTTGGTACTCAAGACTCTAACTGGATCCTATTCAAAACTTTCACCCAAGTTCGTCCTAACAGCACTGATGCTTTCTGCAGGAGAGTGTCTAGGGATAGAAACTACCACCTCTACTAAGTCTAAGGCACTTTTTTTTTTTGTTCCACATAATATCTCCAAAACTAGAATGTGTTTTTCCCCTAATATTTGTTGACCACTTATGCCATGTTGTTTACATTCATTATTTTCTTAAATCCTCAAGACAATCTTGAGGTACACAAACCTTGAGGTACACTTATCCTTCTAATTTTATATATGGGGAAAATGAAGTTGGTGAGGTTGAACAAATCATCTGAGGTCACACAGCTGGTGAGCAGTGGAGCCAGGATTTGATCTCATGCTCCCGTTTTAAAATACTCTGAATAGAGCAGTGCTGTGAGTTCCCCCAGGGTTGGGGAGAAGCAATGCTCGATCCCATCTGCTGACAGTTCCATTCAGCAGGGGTTTTTTAGGAGGTACAGGGCAGAAAGGAAACTCTTTTCTCCTCATTTTAGTTTTTTTCTTTGAGCAGCTCCTATAAAGTAACCCATATGGCTTCTGCCCCAACCTCTACTGCCAAGAAAAGGAATTACCTGACTGGCTGGAGAAATTCACCGGTGTACTCCTTGATAGGACAACCTGCTTTATTAATGTATTAACAGCACAGAGTACTGACTCTTTCTTCCACCCAGGCTACGGCAGGGAGCAATCTGGGGTCAGTGTCTGGATGCCACAGACCAGACTTTCACCTGGAGGGAGTAACTTAAGGTCTAGACCTGGTTGGGGAAGCAGAGACAAAGGAGCTGGGAGGTCACTCAGAGATCATTAGCAACAACTGTATACTCATTCTCCAGTTGATTTTGTCAGTAATGTCACTGATGTTTTTATCTTCATCTAGCAGCCTCCAGCATCTTATTGGTTGTGAAGGTGGCAGGGGACAAAAGGGGGCTGGTTGAACCACAGATGCCACTGGCACCTAACGCACAACGCAAGAGAGCAGGAGAGAACCGGAGCCTCTTCCGCTCCCTGTCCCTGTGGGTTCCAGGAAAACTTCATAACCTTACTTTGACCGGCTCCTTATCTGTGATATCTTATGGTGAAAATTAAGTGTGATAAGTATATAAAGTCCCAGCTGACTGCCTGGCACACGGTCAAATGTTCAGTAACTGCTGTCTCTCATTATTGGTTAGAGTGGATAAGGTGGGTTTGCTATATTTATTCTACAGTTTACTAGAGCAGATCTCTCTCGAATTGGAAGCTTCCTAGGATGACAGAATAATGTTTGGCATTTATGACATGATTTTTGCACATAAGTATCTATTTGGCTGTTGGGGTGGCGGGAACTCAGTGATTTTAGGCAGAGAGAGGAAAGCATTCTGCCTCCAGGAACGGGTCATCAAGGCCAAAGAACTCAAGTACAGAGGGGATGGGCCAGGAGCCGGGTCCAGTGTGCCGTCTACAGCACCCCACTGTCTGCTCGGAGACAGGGACCGCATCACACCTGGGTTTGGAGGTGGGGAATACGAATGGGCAGGGCAGCCACAGGCAAAAGAGGAGAATGAGCGGTCTCAAGCTGTCCCCACAGTTGCTGTGGACAATGGGTATGGCAATTCCTCAAAAGCCAAAAAACTAGAATTACCATATCATCCAGGAATCCTTCTTCTGGGATATATCCAACAGAACTGAAAGCAGGGACTGGAACAGATATTTGTACACCCACTTTCATAGCAGCAGTATTCACACAGCCACAAGGTGACAGCAACCCGAGTGTCCATCAATGGACGGATGAATAAACAAGATGTAAATCCATACAATGGAATATCACTCAGCCTTAAAGAGGAACAAAATTCTGACACATGCTGCAACACAGGTGGACCCCGAGGACATTATGTTAAATGCATAAGCCCATCACAAAAGGACAAATACTGTATGATTTCACTTATATGAGGTGCGTAGAGTAGGCAAATTCACAGACACAGAAGGTAGAATGGTGGTTGCCAGAGGGTGCAGTGGGGAAGTGGGGAGTTACTGCTTAATGGGGACAGAATGTCAGTTTGCAAGATGAGAAATTTTCTGTGGATGGATGGCGGTGATGGCTGCATAACAACATGAATGTACTTAATCTGCTGAATTGCACACTTAAAATTGTTAAGATGGTAAGTCTTATGTGTATTTCACCACGGTTTTTACAAATGTCCCGTTTTCTAATCTGCAGGCCAGAATCTGCATAAAGCCGCTAGGATTTCATGGTAAGAGCTGTCCCTGCCACTGACTGATTCCAGCTTGGTTCTGAAGGCCCTGTAAGCTCCCACCCCATCCCACTCCCCATCAGTCCCACTTTAAATAATGAATCTGGGCACTGAGAGTGTGTGGGGACTAGCACTGACGCAGACCACTTTATCAGAGCCATCCTCCACAAGCAGTATTCTCTTTGCTTTAATTGAGTAACTCCTGAAAAGCCTGTCTTCTTTATTAAATTTTCATGATGGATAGCTTCATCTATCAATTTTTGTTTTATCACTTGGACTCCACCATTACACAGTACGCCCTGAAGTTCTTCCGTGACAGATCTGTCACTGGGGATGGAGCACCACACAGGCACATAGACCTTTCATAGAATCCCCCTTTCATCTTTCACTAGCGGGGTGCTTTGGGTAAACTGCTTGGAAACTTACTTTCTTCATCTATAACACGGAAATAATAATAACCAACTAGGCAAGGTGGCTCACACCTGTAATCCCAGCACTTTGGGAGGCCGAGGCAGGTGGATCACTCGAGCCCAGCCTGGCCAACATGGTGAAACCCTGGCTCTACTAAAAATACAAAAACTAGCCAGGCATGGTGGCACACATCTGTAATCCCAGCTACAAGGGAGGCTGAGGCATGAGAATCACTTGAACCTGGGAGATGGAGTTTGCACTGAGCCAAGATCACGCCATTGCACTCCAGCCTGGGCAGCAAGAGCGAAACTCTGTCTGAAAATAAACAAACAAACAAACAAACAAACAAAAATAAAAACTGGTCTATCAGTCACACAGCTCCAAAGAAGTGAATTCTGTCGACACTGAGAATGAGCTTGGGAGCAAATTCCACCCCAGTCAAGCTTCTCAATGAGAACACAGCCCAGCCCAACTGTGGCAGCAGCCTCATGAGGCCCTGAGCTGAGGACCCAGCTGAGCTGTGCCCATTCCTCACCCCTGGAAACTGGCTTACAAATGTGAAAATAGATGTGCATAGTTTTTAACCCACTGTGGTGCTTTGTTTCACATCATAGAAAACTAGTACAATATGAAAATACTGAAAATTTCTAGCTCCTCAAAAGACTCCCTCATGTTCCCCCCAGTTAGCAATGCCCAGTATTCCAAAGGTAAACATTAACATTTATTGCCATAAATTACTTCTGTTTTTGAAGTTCATATAAATGGAGTCATGCAGGATGTATATTTTTGTGTCTGATTTCCTTAACAGTATGTCTATGAGATTCATCCATGTTGCTCTGTATAACACTTGTGCATTTTTTCATTTCTGTGTAGTATTCTGCTGTTTGAATATACTATGTCCTATTCTATTATTGATGGACAATTAGATTGTTTTACTTCTGGCCAGGACATGAGCATACTTTTAGTAGAAAAAAAAAAAAAAATCATGACCGGGCGCAGTGGCTCACGCCTGTAATCCCAGCACTTTGGGAGTCCGAGATGGGCAGATCACGAGGTCAGGAGATCGAGACCATCCTGGCTAACAGGGTGAAACCCTATCTCTACTAAAAATAAAAAAAATTAGCCAGGCGAGGTGGCGGCGCCGGTAGTCCCAGCTACATGGGAGGCTGAGGCAGGAAAATGGTGTGAACCTGGGAGGCGGAGCTTGCAGTGAGCCGAGATCGCGCCACTGCGCTCCAGCCTGGGTGACAGAGCAAGACTCTGTCTCAAAAAAAAAAAAACAAAAAAAAAAAAAACAAAAAAAACACCACACACTTGTTGGGTATTTACCCAGGAGTGGTATTGCCGGGTCATCAGGTGTGCGTATGTTTACCTTCTGTAGCTACGGCCAAGCATTTTTTTTTTTTTTTCAAAATGCTTGTACCAGTTTACACTCCCGCAAGTGGTAGAAGAGAGTTCCACATGGTCCCCCGCCCTCACTAAAACTTGGTATTGTCTTAGCCTCAGTTTTCTCATCATAAAAATAGGGATAACAGTAGTTCCCACCGCCGAGAGTTGATGTGAACATGAGGTGAGAACATACATAAATGTCTTCATAAGATAATACTTGTTTGATAAAGGGTGGGTATTGACTTCCACTGAGCAGCTCAGTTACATGGTGAGAAGTGGCTGGGCTGGGATTCCAACCCCAAGGGATGAATTCCGAACTCCGCTCTCTCACTACACCTCACCAGCCCACTTCCCAGTCATTTTTAGTGGTCATCAATCTCCATGAATATTTCAAAATGACCTCCTCTTTTAGACTCTGTTCTCCTGCGTAGATCCACATAAAGTATGTGCTCTTCATACATATGGCTTCGGAGATAAATGGAATTGCGACTGACATGGGCGGGGGAACCTGTGATCACTTTACCCTAGACCTACACAGTCTTCACTGCAGCGTACTGTGGATCATTCTCTCTCTACCGTGTGTCCTCTGTTGAAAGTGGCTTTGGCTGCCTTCACTGGTCTTGTCATCTGAAGGGTGTACTTCATTCATGCTGAGTCCTAAATTGTCAATGTCTTCACTCTTCTGTCATGTACTAGCAGAATCCTTGCTCTATTATTTATTCCTTGTCTACCTGACAAGAACAAGTTCCTTTTCACAAAGGCAATGAAATGGAGTGTGAGAAGTGTGAGAAGAGGGTGCTGGTGGCAGTGAGGAAGAAGTGCACACGGTGAAGGCCAGCCATGTGGGCCACACAGCCCAACGACAGGACTGCAGGTAGAAAACGGGGCACCCACATCAGAGGTGCCAGGACCACCAGGGCCTACTGGAAACCCTAAACATACATGAGACAGGCCAGCATGACGGCTCCTTCGCCAGGCAGCTAACGTGTCTGTAATGCACTGACTGTTAAAATGTGGACGTAATGTTTATGATGGGGAAATGCAGATGATAACATCAGATTGAAGAGACACCATCCCCAGAGGATGCCCAAGTCCCAACTCGAAGGTCCTAAGTAGACATGAGCACAGATGTAACACAGACATTTTTCTCATGCACACGCACAGCACTGCTTTTGTTTTGCATGCTGGCCTTTGTCACATTCAGCTACGCTGTGTATCGGGTGTAAAGGTTACACGGAGATGAAAGTCTCAGTGTAAAATGTCAAAGTGAGAAAGAAAAGAGATAATCATTATTTGAGTTCTGAACATTTGTGGGGCGGGCGGAGAGAGAGAGAGAAAAAGCTGTCTCAAGACCTGTCAATTCCTCCATGACAAGGTCTTGGAGTGGCTCTGCATTTTGTCCTGGGCGCCTTGCTCAGAGTGACCATCCAACACAAGCCTGATGAATGAGCAGCTCATATGTGAAGAATGGGCGATGGTGAGTGACAGAGACAGGCATCTTCCACAGCAGGACTTCGAAAAGGCTGTGGGCATCATTTGGCTGTGATTGGAGGCACTGGTCACACAGAGGAGGATGTGGGAGCTATGGGGCTGGAATGCTTTCATGATTTTATTCCCTCACTGGTATAGAGCACCCACGGTGCAAGTCCTCACTGGGGAGGACCTCCCTCATGGAGCTCATGAAGGGGAGGAGGAGGAGGTCGTTACACACAGTGTGACAGGAGGGGTGCCAGACAGAGCTGCGGGGTAGGCACAGAGGAAAGTGGCCATGTCCTTCAGCAGGAACCACTGAGTCCCACGGCACCTGGCCTGTGCCTTATTCGGGGCTGTGTGCTAGAGTCAGAAAGCTTGTGTCCACCCTTACGAATGGGAAGAGTGCCCTTATAAAAGGGGCAGAGGGAGTCCCCTTGCCCCTCCCACAATGTGAGGGCACATACAAGGCATTGCTAAAGGTGCCTTGATCTTGGACTTCCCAGCCTCTAAAACTGTGGGAAAATAAATATCTGTTGTCTACAAATGGCTGAGTCTAAGGTATTTTGTTACAGAAGCCTGAACAGACCAAGACTGCTCAGTGTGTTCATGTATGACACTCTGCCTGTGTCTGCTGCTCCTGGAAGGCCTCTAGAAAACCAGGCATTCCCTGAGAACTGAACCACATCTCCACAACTTTATGCCTTTCTCTCCCTTTGCAGCCTTCATCCTGGGCAATATTGCTTCACTAGTGTGAGCTGAATCTATATCCTAAGTAGACATGAGCATCTATAATGCCTAGTACTGTTAAAGACTATGCAGATGGTAAAAATGGTAAAGTCTATTAAATACCTAGTATGTGCCAGGTTCTGTTCTAAGCATTTTACATGTTTTATTCATGTAATGTTCATAATAACCCTAAATGGGAGGAACTGCTAATATTACCATTTTACAGATGAGGAAACTGAGTCTTCTCTGGTAGATGGGTGATGTACCCATAGCTGGTGTCTGAACTTGCACAGTTGAGCTCCAGACCCAACCCTCTTTAAAAAAAAAAAAGAAAAAGAAAAAAAAAAGCTTCAGTAATGGACATCTATTCATAACTTGAAATGTTTATTACAAAACCCTGACAGAGACAGAACTTTCATGTATATAACTAGGTATTTTCATTCTCTGTCGAATAAACTGGTTGTAAATGATGAAACATTCAATATTACAGCCATTATTATTGTCTAGTGCATGGTTACTAACAGCCAGGCACTGTGTTGCATATTTCACTTCATCATTAAAACCAGGAGGAGTTTATCATTATTTTCATTTTACAAATGGGGAAACTGAGCCAGGGGTTAAACAAATGGTTCCAGGTCCTCAGCCCCATGCGTTTGACAAAGCAAGGATTCAGACGAAGATCTGCCTGTCCTTCAAAGTCCTGATGTAACCTGACTGCTGAAGGACGCGTGCCCACAATCACAGCACAGATAGCCCAGCACCGTGGGAGGAAGCACCCCGGGTCTGAGGGCCATCTCCTGGATTCTGTCTCCAGAACTGTGTGATTTGGGGCAAGTCTCTTAATCTGTGTGAATCTCAGTGTTCTCATCTGTAAAATTATAAGGATTATGACTTTTCCCAGGATTCCTGTAGGAGTGGATTACAATGTGCAAAGACCCCAGACAGGGACTTGTCAACTCTTTAGTGGGGGTTTTGTAACGCCTAACTTTATGCATCAATTTGGCTGGGCCATAGTGCCAAACAGCATCTAGACGGCAAACACATCTAAACAGCAGGCTCTATGTGGCTGTGAAGGTATTTTTAGGTGATACTAACAGCTAAGTCACTAGACTTGAGTAAAGGAGACAGCCCTCTGCCATGTGGGTGGGCCTTGTCCAGTCAGGGGACGGTCATAAGAGAGATGTGGGTTCCCTGAGGAAGGAGGACCTCGTCCTCAAGACTGCAACACAAGAGCCTGCCTGAATCCCCAGCCTGCTGTGGCCTGCCCTAGCCTGTGGATTCTGGACCCAAGACTTCAACATCAACTTTTACCTGAGTATCCAGCCTGCTGGCCTACTTACACATTTTGGACTTGTCAGCCCTCAAATTTGTGTGCAATTCCCTAAAAAAAAAAAAATCAATCAATATTATCTCCATATATATCCTATAGGTTTTGTTTCTCTGGAGAACACTGACTAATTCAGGATGGATGGGAAGTTAGAAACAGCCTTAAAAATGAGGTCCTGCCTGAACCAGGTCTCCCCAGAGGGTACCCGCGCCAGGCGGTGACATCTCATAGGATTTGAACTCCCAGTGCTGAGATGCACTGCCATGCCACTGAGGCTGCAGGCGGCTCTCTAGGGGACTGGCAGGAGCTGTGCAGCAGTGACGCCACTTGAGGGCACTGAGGACATCGGGTAGGTGCACTGGTGCTGGGCAGGGAGAAATGCAGGGTGCCTGGAGAAGCGGAGGCTGTGGGAGGAGAGCACGGGGAGACGCGTGCTATAGAGCCAAGGTGCCTCAGGGCAGAGGATCTGGCACCCTATGTTCTAATGTGACTGTCCCCCATCAATCCACCTAAGAATCTCAGCACTACCCAGCTCTGTCTTCTCGGACTGCCAGTTTTCGTGGGACAATCCCCCCACTCTCCCATGCCCCACACTGTCCCGTCCCTGCCATGGCCACCCTGCAGCGCAGCGGCTCTCTCCCTCCCCAGAAGCTCCTGGATGCAGGTCTTCCCATCTCTGCTTCCTCCCCAACCACCTCCTGCTGCCCAGGAGCTCTTTCTGAAACACCCCCAACTCCTGTCAGGCCTTGGCACCCACACAACCAAGTTCAAGTTTCTTTGCGTGTCACGCGAGGCCTGTGACAACCTGACCCTCAGCTCTCCAGCCCTATCCACCCCCCGGGGCCTTTGGACAAGCCACTCTCCCCCCGGATTCTTCCTCACACAGGCGGGAGCTTCCTCGCCCCCATCAGCCATTTCTAGTGATTCCAGTCCAAGTTTTCAGCTCCAAATTCAGGACCACGCACTACACCACAGTGACAGAAGCTCTAGGAGTGTGAGGTGGCCTCCGGGCATCTCTGATTCCTGAAAAAGTGGCAGCAGAACTCCCCTAATGAACACTAGAGTCAACAAGGGATTATCTCTTCAGAGTCCACCCTTGGCCAGATCTAGACACGAAATTCTCACTGACAGAAAGGGAAGGTCCAGGAACAGAAGACAGGCAAGCTGCCAGGCTGGTTTTCAGACTTCTGACCGCAGCCCACAGCGAGATGCGTATTTCACCTCACGATCTCACGTATGAGAACGTAAAGAGAATCCCAAACGATGCCAGCCTTTACCTCATGGGGTGCGCTCAGTGCTCTCTCTCTTCTGTCTTGTGTTATTGTATTTAATTCTGGTGGAAATTCACTAAATTCATTTCAGGACTCACTAATGAGATAAAGCCCATCACTGAAAACACTGCAGTGATCAGCAATGTGGTAACGACCCAGCGTGATGGCGCCAGGCGGGGGGCAGACAGGATGGCTCTTTCATCCGCCCCGTGGTTTCTTTCTGCCCCCCTTTTTTGCACTACCTCCTTAGTCACCAGTAAGTTTACCGTGACATTCAAATCCTCATTCTCCTTTGTTTGTGGATGGAGCTTACATTCCTCCAAGCCCAGTCACCATCCCTGAGTCACAGAGCCCTGCTCTCATGTGGCATGCATAGGAGAGCCTTTCCTGGTATAAACACTCATGGAAACCATGAATAATAAACAAGCAGTTCTACCAAAATGAACAGCAGCTCCTGTGTCCTTACTTCCCTTGTTCCACCCCTCCCTGCCTTCCTCAAGCTTTCCAGATCTCTCTGGACACACATTCATTGCTAGGACAGAATGCTCTTGTTTAGGTGTTTCACTTGTCTGATGTGTTTGGTCCATTAAGCCTTGTGTACAATGCCAACAGTTGTAGGCATAAGAAAAAGACGGAGCCAGTTGCTTGCAGAGATTCTCAACTCTCCAACCAAGTTCTCCCTCTGACTATAAGCCTCTGCTCAACCATATTAAACCCCTAACATACCACACCGGTTATGTGTACACCAAGGGCTTGCATTTGATGCTTCCGGTCGGAGACTCCTGCAGGCACCCTGGGAGGCAGTGTTACTGAGCAGAAAACTGAGATGGTTTCATTTTTCTGAGGTAATTAGGTAATACAGCACAGAGTCATACCCCAGCCTATTTATTCCAACTCTATGGCCATTTCTGCTCTGATGGGATGCATGCATTTCAGGAAAAAAATCAAAAAACAAAAAAGCCTTGTGTTCTGTGAAATTGTGCACAAAAGACAACAGGGCTCATGAAAGAAGTAGGGCTGAGACCCCTTGAACCCTGAGGACTTCATCACCAGAGTCCTAACAATAGTAACAGTCGTAATCAAAAGACGTAGGCAGTTGAAAAGGCACATTAGATTCCTAGCAAGTAACTACAACTGCAAATCCTGTGCAGGAATGTCTTTTAAAAATATGGGAACCATATGATTCAACAATTTTACCCCTCGGAGTATGCGGAAGAGAACTGAAAGCAGGATCTTTAACGGGTATTTGTACACAACATAGTCATGGCAGAATTATTCACAAAAACCAAAAGACAGAAACAAACCAGGTGTCCAGTGGTGGATGAATGGACTAAAAAAATGTGGAGGACACATCCAATAGAATATTAGCCTTAAAAGGAAGGAGAATCAGACACATGCTACAACATGGATGAACCTTGAGGACCTTAACGCTAAATGAAATGAACCAATGACAAAAAGACCAATCCTGTACGATTCCACTGATACGAGGTATCTAGAGCAGCCAAGCTCAGAGAAGGAAAGTAGAATGGTGTCTGCCAGGGGCTGGAGTCGGGGTGTAGAGAGAATGGGGAGTTAATGTTTAATGGGGACAGGGTTTGAGTTTCAGCTCTGGAGATAGATGGTGGTGTTGGTTGCACAGCAATATAAATGTACTTAATACACTTAAACATGGTGAAGATGGTACATTTTGTTCTGTATATTTACTACAATTTTTTAAAAAGGTATGGGTGGCTTCCTGGAAGGGGCTTAACAGCTTGGGGGTTGACACTGCTGAGTTATGAAGACAAGGGCAAAATGCTCCCAGATCGAGAGCACCACACAATGACCACTTCCGAGGGAGAAGGGAGCACACAGAAGAAAGTGGACAGACAAGCTTGGCCAGCATTAACATGCAGGGCAGCAACTGCTATGAACCAGCACAACTGTCACATGATAGTGACATTCTTCCCCTATTCACCAGTCACCTACAAGCTAATTACAGAAACTCACATTTAGCAAAGCAGATGACACTCACTGTCATGGCCAAGTTACTCAATACAGTCATCATTCTATCTCCTTTCCACCTTCTCTGTGTCCTGTTCTGCCTAAAGTACTAGACATGCTTCACACATACCACCAGGCCAATTAATCAGAGTCGTTTTCTTGAAACAATTTTAACTGTAAGTTGAAAAAGCATTCCATGCTTGATGGTAAAAAAAAAAAAAAATTATCTGAACAATCAGATATCATCTTCTATCCAATGCATGCTTGGCGTTACGGGCAGTGGAAAATAATAAACTCGTCCAGAAGCCTATTGGGCAATGAATTTATTGACACATTTCAACACCCGCCAAGATGTTTTCTTCTCTATACTTCCAAGTGAAAGGCAGAGTTTTTCTAGGAAAAAAAAATTCATGTCTGAATGAGATTTTTTTAAAGACTGGAGCTTGTAAAATATTCAAAATGGCGTGGGGGCGGGCGAGGCAGTGGTAAAGAAATCTCAGTCCATCTGGGAGATAAGCTATTCCACAGTGTGTAGAGGGCATTTGAGACTACAGGGAGCATAGCTGACCATGATGGAAAATGCTTTAGACACAAAGGTATATACTAATTAAATGTATAACATAATCATGGCATTCACGTATCTCTTACCTGTGACAAGTAAGAGAAGTATTGGCAATTTTGTTTAAATTGCTGTACATTTCCTTAATGCCCTGTAAAAGAACATTTTAGAGGGTATTTATAGCCTACTTTTCTCTGTGTTATCATACAGGTTTATGTATTATTTTTTATCTATGTAGATAAGATTATAGAGTGCTTAGTTATGTATCGCCCTAGCAATTTTACTTACCATTTCCTATCTTTAAATGAAAGCCAGCGAATTTCTTGTAGGTCTGCCTGCGTGGAAGCAGCTAATGATCACAAGGGTACTCGGTGAACTGGCCACAGGGAGAGGAGTTGGAATTGGAGGACTAACTGTGTCTGGCTTACAGACTCTGGCCTCTCTTCCACAATGGGAACAGCCTTGTCAGTGGGTCTGGAGTGCCCGGATTTAATTGACTTCAATCTCTGGTAATGATCCATGAATTGGGCTGGCTTTGCCAATGGGATCAAGATACCCAAAGTCTGTTGACTGAGACTCCCTCTATCCTAAATAGAAAGTGGATAGGTGCTGCCTAAAATACCATTTCTCCTGTGTATCACTCTTCCCTCCTGCTTAATCAGCAAAGATTCCCAAATCCAAATTCTTCCTAGCTACCAAAGCTCTCCGGAGACGGGCCTTGTGCTGCCTGTTCCATCCAAGTGTCTGCCGCTCCCCACCACATTCAGCTACAGAAAGACTGGCCCCCACAGTCTATGCCTGTCACTTGGCAGAGAATGCTTTGTCCCCCTTTTTTCTCACGTCTGGAATAGGCTCCTTCCCTCCGTCGGTATAGAGCTCTCTCTCCTCCAAGCCCCAGCTGTGCTCTGTCTCCACTATGAAGTCCACAAGAATGGTTTTCCCGTCTTAGTCTCCTTCATGCCCAGCAGCATCACCAATTTGAAAGTTAGCTGTTCTCTATTTATTGATCACGCACAGTTCTCTCCACCTGAGCTATCTTTGTACTTCCTCAGCCTCACCTCAGTTACTAATCCCTTCATTCCCCAAACTGTGAATTTGGAATTGCAGGGGGAGTTCCCCAGTCCCTGTTCTGTTCTCATCTAGCTACACAAATGCTGTTGTTCAGGCACCAACGCCACCCCTCTGACTCTTCTTACTGAGGCCTGGAGTACTTTCATTACCTCTGCTACCAGCTCACTGGGTTTATGTCCTTTGTGGACTCACATGAACTGAGAACAATCAGAGGAACGTGCTGGTAGGGATGCTACAGACAGCTTCCTTTCCCCTGCAGGGACATACTTTAAACCTTGTTCAAAGCCCCTGAAAAGTCCTGTTTGGCTGGAATCCTCTGACTCTTTCACAATGGCACCACTGTTTTAGTAACAGCCCTAATTAATACCTTCAACAGAAAAATGAAGTTAGACCATTGCCTCTGTCTACTTGGTATTTTGTGGCTGTTGTAAAAAATCAGATTCCTCCAGGGCAGTAGGATTTATGCATTTTAATCAAGTGCCTTTCACACTGTCTCTTTCTGATACCCCCAGCACCTAAATTATAAAGTGATGTCAGTATCGCCAGGGAGTTGAAAAGAAGGTGGCTAGCACAGTTTCCTTTGACTTGCCCACTTCAGAAATAGTGTACCATTTGGCTCATCGCTCTAACTTCTCATTCTAACTATATTCACAAAGTCCCTTTCCTCTACCTGCCTCCCACCTTATCACTACCCAAGGGACCTCTGTGTCCTCACCCTCCATTTGGTTATAGGTCTACTAAAATGTTCATCCAAATTTGGAAGGAATGAAGGATTTATTAGAAAGTGGGCAGCACCTTAGGCCAAGGGGAAAGCTCTGAGCAGAAACTGGAAGACAAAGGCAAGGAGGTGGATGGCTAGGTGGGTGCAGGGATCTGCTCAGCATCCCGTACTGCACAAAGCTGCCACCAGAACCTGGAGCCCTAGTCTCTGCCTCTTCCCACCCTGGTCAAGAAAACACCAACGGCCGGGCGCGGTGGCTCAAGCCTGTAATCCCAGCACTTTGGGAGGCCGAGACGGGCGGATCACGAGGTCAGGAGATCGAGAGCATCCTGGCTAACACGGTGAAACCCCGTCTCTACTAAAAAATACAAAAAACTAGCCGGGCGAGGCGGCGGGCGCCTGTAGTCCCAGCTACTCGGGAGGCTGAGGCAGAAGAATGGCGTGAACCCGGGAGGTGGAGCTTGCAGTGAGCTGAGATCCGGCCACTGCACTCCAGCCTGGGTGGCAGAGCGAGGCTCCGTCTCAAAAAAAAAAAAAAAAAGAAAACACCAACGACGCCACATTGGCCAAACCCTGGAAAGGTGCGATCCTCTCTCAGTGGCTGCTGCAGCTAGGCTGGCATGCTGCAACCAGGATGGAGCTGAGTGAGGGGCACAATGGCAGCAACCTGCAGGCACCAGAGAGCCTCCAAGAGCTGCTCAGCAGTGCCTGATCAAAGCTTGTCTGAGCCAGTGTGTGTGCATTGTGTACGCTGTGCAACAACCAGGAAGGAGAGCTGGGTTTTGCCCTCCTCCAATGCTGCTTGAATAGGAAACTTTTTGGGTAGCACCTGGCCTAGTTCCTGGAACACAGAAGGTGCTGAGTGATGTCAGTTTCCTTCGCTCCTCTTGTCTCTTGGGCATGGAACAGAGTTTACAAGCACTCTTCCGTTATCCATCTTGACGTGGGAAGGTGGGGCAGGGGAAGATGAGCACCCGCTCTCGCCCCTCGGTGTGATGTTCGTGATGTCCATGAGGCATGTGCGAGAGTGGATCACAGCACCAGACAGCCTGGATCCAAGTCCTGAGTCGCTCACCTACAGTTACATACCAAGGGGCAGGAGCTTAGCTTCTCTGGGAACTAAGTTTCGCTCTGCAAAGTGGGATCACAATAATGACCTTGCAGATCCCACTGGGACCACCGGGTTAGTGCGCGTTCAGTTCATGAACACTCACAGTCGGGGTGTGGTGGGAGGAGCTCTGTTCTCCCCACTCTATGTGCTATGAGTTTTTCTGGCCAACCCTGGGCGCCCTTTCTCACCTGTGACCTCTCATCATATGCCTTGTGGTTTCAGGGCAACCACATGAGACAGGTGTTCTTCCCATTTTGCAGATGAGGACATTAGAAGAATAACTTGGCTAAGGTCATCTGGCCAGAGAGAAAGTGTTACGTGTTCCTCCAAGTAAGCCCTTTCTCCTAGTCTCAGAGGTCTCATCTCAGAACCTCTGGGACTATCTACAGCAAGACATGGCATCAAGTAGCCAGACGGTTTCTGAAAAGGGCTCAGCCCCCACTGTCGGATGTTCTCTGGTTCCCTTGGAGGACATTTCGGGTTCCCTGTGGGTGGTATCAGGACGTCCCCCAGAGCTCAGTTCACTCATCTCTCTCCATAACTGACAGCAGAGTCAGAAAGCCTGGGGGAAAAAAAGCCTTCTACTTGGAAAGGAGTAACTTTTTAAGTTAGAAAACACATTTTTTCTTTTCTGCTCTTGGTCACTCATCTTTGTAAAATAGAAATATCAGTGTATCCAAAATATAAGAGAACATAGGAATGAGAGCGCTGCCAGCAGCTGCGGATTTGTATCCACACAAAACCTCTATTCCAATGCCTTCTCCTTGCAACGCTGCTCCAGGCACCACTTAGGATTTTTACTTTAATATTGGGAAGAAATGGGAGAACTAAAATGGGAAACGAGGAAAAGGCAATGTAGGTACCCCTCCCATATTTCTGGGCACTTGCAGCTGCCTTAAACACCAGGAGCTTCCGTCTAGACTTCCTGCTGCCTGCCCGCTGACTCCCTGCCTGCAGGCTTTCTCTGGTTTGGACCAGGCCAAAATGCCAGAAAAGGAATGCGCTGGGGAGCACCCTCACCCAGTGGTGGATGGAGACTGAAGATGAGGCACCAGCCTTCCCTCCCTTCCTGCCTCTTGCCTGCTGCCCGGCAGGTGCTTCCTGGGATCACCTCCTAAAGAAACCACGTGGACTCAAGCCATTGTCTCGGGGTCAGCTTCTGTGTGAACCCAACCTCCGAAGCCGTTTGTAACCAGTGAGAGGCCGGGCATGGACGGAGAGCTGCTTCAGCCCCGCAACAAAGGAAGAGGCCCGGGGTGACATGAGGATGACGAGCCCCGTCTTTCCTCAGGCCTCCCAGGGGCAGGGAAACAAACACTCTTCCAAGGGAATCCTGGCCCATGAATTACGAGTCCAAATGGCTAAGCCTTTTCAGTGACCTACCAAATGCCTGAGAAAGAAAAAGAAAGTAAAATGCCAAGAGAAGAAGAAGGGAGGAGAAAGAAGGAAGAGGAGGGGGAAGAAAGATGAGGAAGAGGAAAGGGGGAGGAGGAAGAAAAGTTGTTGAGGAGTAGTAATTACTTCTTAAAGAAAAGCTCCAATATGCACACAAAAAAGTCAAGGAAAAACATTTCCCATGCACTGGGAAGGTGCAGCATCTGTTCTGTGATATTTCTGCCCCCAAATGCATAACCTCAATCTGACAGGTGCAAACATCAGACAAACCAAAACTGAGGGGGAAGAAATGGGCTGGTGCTCTTCAACAGTGTCAAGGTCATGAAAGACAAAGAAAAACTAAAGAACTGTAACATTTGGAGAAAACAGTTTAGTTTGACAACTGACTGGAATGTGGGATCCTGGACCGTAACCTGAACCAGCAAAAGGATGTAAGTGGGAAAATCAGCAGATTCTGAATAAGGCCCGTAGACTAGTACATAGGCTTTGTATTGATGTTAATATCCTGGTTTTAATCAGTGCACTGCGGTTATGTCAGATGTTAATATTGGCGTGGGGAGAGGGGCCGGGAGAAGGATACACGAGAACCCTCTATCCTATTTTTAGCTTTAAAAAGCTAAAAAAAAAAAAAAAACTTTCCCTACAAATGATTAATACTGTCCAAGATTGCTCTGGTATCAGGACTGTAAACCACAATTATGAAAAGCTTGCTGGATTGTTTCTGGAAAAAAGAGAAAAGACACTGTGCAGTCTACTTCAAGGTTCATCTGAGAGGCCCTGGAGGTGAGTAAACAGCAACATGAAGACCTGACTCCATGCGCACACCCAGTGAAAAGGCAGCAGTGAAGAAAAGGAGGATACCAGACTGGCCCAAAGTAATGGTTAGCCTGCTCTGAGACAGCACATTATTACCCTTGAAGTGATGCATGAATTAGAAAAAATAACAATGTTCACTTAATGATAGCCCTCGATCTCCTTTTCTTAGCCACGGGAGGCTCCCTAGCTACTCCTATGAAAAGCAGCAATGTTTACGGGTAGCCCCACTTGTTACTTAACTAACAACCGTTCCATACCCCTGCATGGCAGGCGCTGGGCTGCAAGGACGAACACGACTCGGGCCCTTCCCTCATGAAGTACTCACGTTATCACAGGGACTGCCCTAGTGATTGTGTTATGTGGATAAGCTCTCTAACAGAGGAACACGCAGAGGGTTTTGGGATCACAGGAGAGAGAAGGATTAGAGCTCAGTTGGAGAAGCCAAGGAAGGCTTTGAAGAGTAAGTAGGACCCTGTCAGGCACAGCAGGTAGGAGGGAAGCAGGAAAAGGCGGAAGATTCAAACACATTACCAAGGCTCAACATCAAAAAGTGACCTTCGCTAGAATTCCTCAGAGCACTCAGTACATTAATTAATTAATTATTTGTAGAGGCAGGGTCTCACTATGTTATAGCCCAGGCTGGTCTGGAACTCCTGGTCCCAAGTGATCCTCCCACCTTGACCTCCTGAAGTATTGGAATTACAGGCTTGAACCACCATGTAGAGCCTAGTTTATTTTCTTTCTTTTTTTTCTTTTTTCGTTTGAGCCAGAGTCTGCCTCTGCCGCCCAGGCTGGAGTACAGTGGTATGATCTTGGCTCACTGCAACTTTTGCCTCCTGGGTTCAAGCAATTCTCCTGCCTCAGCCTCCTGAGTAGCTGGGATTACAGGTGCTCGCCACCATGCCTGGCTAATTTTTGTATTTTTAGTAGAGATGGCGTTTCACCTTGTTGGCCAAGCTGGTCTTGAACTCCTGACCCCAGGTGATTCGCCCACCTGCAATCCCAAAGTGCTGGGATTACAGGCATGAGCCACAGTGGCCAGCCAGGCCTAACTTTTAAAACAGTCTCCTTTAAGATTATATGAAACAGGTGAGCTTCACTGGTTTTAATGTTAAAAATAAGGCAGACATTCATCAAAGAAGTGAATCCTGGTGTCCATCACTAATGGAGTTAGAAAACCCAGAATTCATGGGTTCCCTTCATTATATAATACTAACATTCTGGGCTTTTCCACTTAAATACACTGCAGTTTCCCAAATAATCCCTACATTAATTGCAGTCCCGTGTGTTAACACTGTCTCAGAAAGACAGGCCCAGGAGCAGGGGCACACGTGAGACTGAGCTTTGACGAGGAACTTTTGACTCTGTAGGGAGAGGCTGAATTTTGATCCGAAGGGCTCGGCTTCTACACGTGACCCTTGTGTTTGGGGTTCCAGAATCGCTTAACCCAGACCCCACTAAATTTCTTGTTTATAAAGGTTTCTGAAAATGAAAACTCTATAGTTGAATTACTAGTTCCACTTCCGGCTTCAATGAACCTTTTATATTTTGAAAATATCCTGTCTGTCTGCTGGGACAACAAACCATGAACCGATTTCCTGAGCATCTCAGCACGCATCAGAGCTCTTGACCGCTCCCCCCAGAACCCACCGTGGTGTTCACAGATGATCATGATTTGAATATAAATGAACTTTAACCTAAACGACTAGGCTTGCATTTATAAACACAAACTTGAAGACCTGTGTACCCCTACAATGGCTTTAACTTATTATGGCAATTGCAGTCCTAGGTTATTAGCACTGGCAGGAGCCTTAGAGTTGGGTACACTTTGCGTGTTACAGATTTTGAAACAAAAACAGGCACATCAATTAAGCAAATCGTTCTACCTCATGTAGCTAAGCAGTGCCACAGCCAGAAATATACCCAGAGCACCTTCCTAACTTACCAAGCTCAGAGAGGATTTCTGTAGCTCCAGTTGGTGTTTAGTCACTAGTGTTCTGAAATCTTAACAACCAATGTACATGTAGTTAAAAATCTGGAGGACACGGCTTTCTGCAGCACCTTTATATAACAGATGGGAATGAACCTACAAAGATTCTTCTCTGTGATTGTACCAGTCACCTGCCAGTGATACAATCCCAGAGGAGAATCTCTGTGGGTTTTTGCTTCTTCTGTTAGAATGTCCTGTTCGTTTTTTTTTTTTTTTAAGTGTTGTTGTGGGCTGAACAGTGCTCCCACCACGAGGTAAGCTGGAGTCTCAATCTCTGTGAATGGGACCTTATTTGGAAATGGGTCCTTGCAGATGTAGTCCAGTGGAGAGAGGTCATACTGGAGGAGGGTGGACCCTACACTGACCGGTGTCCTTATAAGACGAGGGGAATTTGGACTCAGAGACACATGGGAAAAAGCTGTGTGAAGACAGAGGCAGAGACTGGAATGATGCATGTGTAGACCCAGGAACAGCACGGATTCCTAGCAACTAGTGGAAGCTGGAAGAGGCGAGAAAGGATGCACCCCCAGAGCCGTCGGAGCGCAGCTCTGCTGACACCTCCCAAAGTGTGAGAGAATTCATTTATGTTGCTTTAGGCATTCATTTATGTTGCTTTATAATAATTTGTTTTAGCAGCCCTAGGAAATAACATTAGTTTATTAAATAAGATGTTAAAATTCAATAATACTCCACTAGATGAAGAATATGAAAAGATATTTTAGGACTGGCATGGTGTCTCATGTCTGTGTTCCCAGCACTTTGGGAGGTCAAGGCAGGAGGATTACTTGAACCCAGGAGTTTGAGACCAGCCAGAGCAACACAGTGAGAGCGCATCTCTAAAGAAAAAAAAAAAAATTAGCCAGGTGTGATGGCACAAGCCTGTGGTCCCAGTTACTCAGGAGGCTGAGGTGGGAGAATCACTTGAGCCCAGGAGTTCAAGGCTGCAGTGAGCTGTGATAGCACCACTGTACTCCAGCCTGGGTGACATAGGGAGAATCCATCTCTAAAATAAATTAAAAAATAAGATCTTTTACAACCAAAAAATTATAATTATTAAATTAACATAAGAAAAGGATATTTGCTAATTATTAAAGAGATGTACGTTTTAAAACCAATGCAGTCGTTCTTTTATTAAAGTAGCAAAAATTCAACATCACGTCAATGTTCAATAGCAGTTCCAGTTCTAGGAAAACTGACGCACTAAACCCCTACTGGAGGAAGTACAGAATTTGTACAAGCTTCCCAAGAAACAATTTAATAATACTAATTCAGTAAAATTTTTTTTTTTTTTTTTGAGATGGAGTCTTGCTCTGTCCCCTGGGCTGGAGTGCAGTGGCACATCCCAGTTTACTGCAACCTCTGCCTTCTGAGTTCAAGCGATTGTTTTGCCTCAGCCTCCCGAGTAGCTGGGATCACAGGCAGATGCCACCACTCCCAGCTAATTTTTGTATTTTTTTTTTTTTTGTAGAGATGGGGTTTCACCACATTGGCCAGGCTGGTCTCGAAATCCTGACCTCAGGTGATCCACCGGCCTGGCCTCCCACAGTGCTGGGATTACATGCGTAAGCCACCATGCCTGGCCCAGTAAAACTTTTATAATCATCTCTGGGCAACTGATCAGATTCAAAAGATGCAGCGTAAAATCTCAAGAACGCACAATAACAACCAGTCATCAAACATCACTGAGGGTCAGGCTTTATCAAATAGAGCCGTTTAGCTACCCAGCTCTCTGACTCTCCGTGGTCTTACGTCCTAACCTCTGATGAGGCACATAAAATAGAGAGCACAGTACTTCTTGACCATACTTAATGTTACTTTTGTTGTTTTTTTTTTGGAGAGAGAGTCTCACGCTGTTGCCCAGGCTGGAGTACATTAGCATGATCTTGGCTCACTGCAACCTCCGCCCCCCAGGCTCAAGCAATTATCTCAGCCTCACAAGTAGCTGGGATTAGAGGCATGCGTACCACGCTTGGCTAATTTTTGTATTTTTTTGTAGCGGCAGAGTTTCACCATGTTGACCAGACTGGCCTCAAACTCCTGGCCTCAAGTGATCTGCCCGCCTCAGCCTCCCAAAGTACTGGGATCATGTGGGTGTGGGTCACTTCTTGATAATATGTAAGCAGAATGTAAAGAAGGTTGTAAATATTTTTAGTTTTCTGTATATTATGGTGTTTTGACATCTTAAAAATCCTTTTTGGCTGAGGAGAGATTGCCCTTTTCAGGACTAGTAAATTCTTAAGAGACAGCAAAGGCCCAGCCAGGAGCAGGCCCCTGGTAAACCCAGGGCTGGAGCCCATGTCTTATTCTTTCAGTTCAGGGGCCTTTCATCCCACCTAGACACGAGGAGTCTTTTCAACGACCTTTTCAAAGTTGGAAGACACTTAGGAATCATGTAACAGATGAGGAAACTGAAGCCCAAAGGAGCGAAATAATTTTGCCAAGTTCACACAGTGATTACCAGATGTCGACACCTGTCTCTGATGCATGTGACCTTGTCTCTCATAAAAATAAAGAACATATTTAATCAAATTTGCATCCACAATGCAGACTTGTTGCATACAAATCCATTTATCCATTCAGCACTCCTTAAATATTTCCTATGGGCCTACTATGTGCCAGTCTTGTGCTAGGGCCTGTCACAGCCCAGTAGGCCCAGAGAATCCACAACGTTGGTGAGCATCGTGGCCTCAAAGCTGAGCCCATTAAATTAGCTTTGGGAAGTCTATATACAGAATTCATATGACATTTTTTTCTGAGTGTTTCCTAGTTCTCTTTCTTTTCTTTTCTTTCTTGAAAATCTTCCCTCCCTCCCTCCCTCACTTCCTTTCTTCTCTTTCTTTTATTGACTAAGTTTCGCTCTTGTTACCCAGGCTGGAGTGCAATGGCACGATCTCAGCTCACTGCAACCTCTGTCTCCCGAGTTCAAGCAGTTCTCCTGCCCCAGCGCCTGAGTAGCTGGGATTACAGGCATGCGCCACCACACTTGGCTAATTTTGTATTTTTAGTAGAGATGGAGTTTCTCCATGTTGGTTAGGCTGGTCTGGAACTCCTGACCTCAGGTGATCCGCCCACTTCGGCCTCCCAAAGTGCTGGGATTACAGGCATAAGCCACATGACTGTTTATTTAAAAATAAGGAATTTTTGTGGCCTGGCAATGAAAGACCATTCAGAAACTCAGATGAATAATTTCCTGTTAATAATCTTCTTAGGAAAACTTCTCTCCCACACCAGCCCAACTGAGCTTCATGCTCTCTGAGCAACTTCTGAGGCTGCTGCTGCTTCAAGGCAACCAAGAGCTTCTTAATTCTGCTTAGGAAAGTGAACACTTTGTTTCCAGATCCAAAGATTCACTTAAAAATAAATATCCCAGCCCTCCTTTTCTTTCACATTATGCTAAATTCAGGATGGTCTTGATCTCCTGACCTCATGATCCACCCGCCTCAGCCTCCCAAAATGCTGAGATTACAGGCATTAGCCACCGCGCCCGGCCCAAAAAACACTCTTAAAGAGTGAAAGTGAGGCACATTATGTAATTTTCAATCTTGCTGTGAACAAATACGATTTTATAGGATACACAGCTTTCCAACTTCTATCAAAAATACGTATGTTCGAAATTGTTGTACTGTCTCTTTCCTAATTATTGCAAATCAGAGGAAAGGATGAGAGAAGAAAAAGTATTTTTTTTTTTTTTTTTAATAATGAGCGTATTCATTTGTTAGGGTTGCCCTGACAAAGTATCACAAGCTAGGTGGCTTATACAATAGAAATTTCTTTTCCTGCAGCTCTGGAGTTGAGAAGTTTGAGATCAAGGCATTGGCAGGGCTGTTTCTTTCTGAAGACTATGAGGGAGAATCTATCCCTGTCTTTTCTTTCTGGCTTGTAGATGGCCACCTCGTCCCTGCGTCTCATGACATCGTCTTCCTTCTACGCATAACTTTGTGTCTGAGTCTCCCCTTTTTTGACACCAGTCATCTTGGATTAGAGCTCGCCTTAATGACTTCATCTTAACTAATTACCTCCGCAATGATCCTATTCCCAATAAGGACGTTCTGGAAACTAGGACTTTAACATACAAAATTTCGGTGGACACATTCTGCCCTTAACAATGAGTGAAGCCATCCTGAGGCCATAAAATCACTGAACAACGCCTTCGTGTTTTCTAGGCTCAGGGAGCAATGCTGGTGCTGGGGAGGGCTGGAACAGTGGGTCACGACCAGCTGCTCATAGAAGTCAGTGGCTCTTCAATGAGTACAAGCCACTCTGGTCTATGAAGATGGCATATCCTCTCTACTGATGTTCCGCTGCTGCTCCCTGTGCTAAACAAACAAATCAGTTTTCCTCTCTCCTGCAAGCATTTCCCATTGCGACCCTTTGCTAATCCAGGCCTGGCTTAAACTGCTAAAAAGAGATGTGCCGCTCTCGGCATCCGCACAACCTCTATGCGGCAGGGGCACCTCCCCGCCCCCATCTGCCTCTGTGATAAATAACAGCAAGAATCAGCCAGAGGCCTGTTCCTCGCCCTGAGCAGCGCACCAGATTCTTCCAGAGCATAACTGCTCACTGGGAAGGGGGCCAGGGCTTACAGTTTTCATGGTACGGTTTTAGGGTACTTGGAAAAGCCCCAGAAACCAACATATCAAATCTACTAGGCACTGTCTGCCATTACTCCCTGCACAAAGGCAGTGAGGGCCTCACACTGGGGGGAGAAATTCACGGACCCAAACCCACAGCCAAGGACACAGCTTTTGTAGCTCTCTTGGCATTTCTCGCCTGGCAGAGTTCTACCTGGGTACCATTCTACCTTGCCACTCGGTTTGGAACATTTGCTACATCTTCCTACCCGCTCCCCACCTCCCGCCAGCAACCACCCGTAGCACCACCTCTGGAAGGCATGCAGAGAGGCTTCCCCCAGGTGCTGGAGCCGGCCCCTCCTCAGCCAGCAATCACCAAGCGGTGCTCACGAAACCTCCACTCTGGCTGCGCTGTCTGATTCTAGGCAGGCTGTCACTTCTTCTGGAGCCCACATCCCGGGGACTCGCTCTAGTGCCGATGATTGTTTGCCCTGTCCCCTTGCCCCTTTGGACCACAGCTCTGTCTTCTCTTGCCATTTCCTTTTTGTGGCCCGGGCACTATTCTGCCTCCCCTCCCCTGTGCTCTGGTTCTGTGGGTGTGGCCAGCTTCCCCGCCCAGCCGTCTGCTAGTATCTCTGCCGTGCTCAGCTCAGCTGGGCCTCCCTGTGCCGCACACCACCTCCTCACATGTTATGGTCCATCCCACACACCCCTTTACACCTACCTACCACCTGCTGCCTGTCTCTAGCTATTGTGTTTTACCTGCATGACTTTTCTTCCCTCACCTTCAGGCATCCCTAGCACCTGCCCCAGCTCAGCAGGGGTATCTAGTTCCAGGTCCGACCCTGTCTGTCCTTCTTCTGCCCACTGACATTAAGCTTCCTGTAGCTATGGGCAAAGGCATTGAAATTTACAATGTTTAAATACACAGGGAAATATAACTTTATTTTCTACAGTAGATCTCAAATGTCCTAGGAGCTGCTATTTCCAATTGGGCTTACAAAGTCTCTACCAGGTTAACTTAATCTCACTGGGCTACAATACTTAAATCTTTCACATTTCTCTTTCCCTTCAACCTGTGCAGGAGTGCGGCAGAGAGGAAGTTTTGTGGTGGGGCAGTTTGATCTCTGTGCTATCATCTGATCTGCACAGGCTGCACGGTCTAATCCCACTGGGCCTTTGGGTACAGGATCTCTGGTTACATCTCCTGCTGGACCCACCTGCGTGCTGGAAATATGTGGGAATCCACTGCTGATGTTGGCTCCTTCCCTGGCCTCAACAGTCGTATCATCTCCAGGTGTGCTATGTATGAAGTTTCCTTTCCTAGACTTGGTTTTTTTTTTTTTTTTTTTTTTTTTTTGAGACACAGTCTTACTCTGTTGCCCAGGCTGGAACTGCAGTGGTATAATCTTGGCCCACTGCAATCTCTGCCTCCCAGGTTCAAGTGATTCTTGTGCCCTCATTGTACCGAGTAGCTGGAAGTACAGACATGCACCACGACGACTGGCTAATTTTTGTATTTTTAGTAGAAGGGGGTTTTTCATCATGTTGGCCAGGCTGGTCTCGAACTCTTGACCTCAGGTGATCCACCTGCCTCGGCCTCCCAAAGTGCTGCGATTACTGGTGTGAGCCACCGTGCCCAACCGTCCTTTCCTAGACTGAATTCCAAACACCACATTTTCTTAATGTCTTAAGCCTGGCCTTACTGAGTTAACCCCTTTCTGTACTTTCCTAATAACGTTAATACTTTTCAAATACTTTTAAATAATTTTAGTTTCAACACAGTCTGTGAGATGTTGTTTTGGCAGTTAGTTTACCCCCAGTTTGAGGCTTGGGTTCCTGGATGGTTTGCCTAAGTCCCACGCTCATAAATAAGGACAGAGCCAGGACTGAAACTCTGGCCTCTTGGCCTTCTGTCCAGGGTCTGATATATTGGAGGACAGCATCAATTAGGACTGGGTCCAGATGGCCCTCTGAAACTGAAGCGTGAGTGTGATGGCTCAACTGAATAGAGTTTCACTGTTCTCCTATAACAGAAGATTTTTTGGGGGAAGCCACTCAAGGCTGATGGCAGCTCCACAGTGCAATTAGGTTACAGGCTTGTTCTAGATTTCTCTTCTGTTACACTTAGCATGTGGCATTTATCTTGTGATGGTTCCTACTTCTGCACTCCAGCTCTGTGCCCAGGGAGAAGGGAGAAGGGCAAATAACACATCAGCTGCTTTTCCTTTAAGAAACCTTCTCAGAAGCCTTAGCCTGTGACTCCATGTGCATCTCACTGGCTGACCTTTGTAACATGGTCAACCTTAGCTGCAAGGCAGTCAGGGAAGCTGTGAGTTCTAAGCCGAGCTCATTGGTACCCTGAGGGATATGTGAGCTGTTCTGAGGGAAATAGGGAGAATGGATGGTTGGCTGTGTCTGCCACACCTGCCTACCTCTCTAATCTGCCTTCCCTTGTTTCATGTTGCCATTTAACACCCTGGCTTCTCATGTCTTCATCCTCTCTCTTCCCAGTTGCCCCCCCAAAGTGTTACAATTTCCCAAGACAGCCAGGGTGCACATTGGTTATCCCTGTCCTTCAGCAAAACTCCTATTTCCTCAGACAGATGTTAGAGCAATAACCTAGTAATTTGTACAGCTGCATGCAAGTTTTTTTTTTCAGATTTTCTGTTACATTTTCCACTTCAAGTACATGGTTCTGTTGTTCTCATAAGCCACTGAAACATCTTGTAAATCTCGACATTTCGGCATCCAAACTTTACCTCCTGGACACCTGGAAGTAGCACAAAATCCTTTTCTCTGACTTGTCTTGATTTCTAGTGATTTCCAGGCCCTTGGAGGATTCTGAGGTGGACAAGATAAGGCACTTCAGTGCTCTGGCCAGGTAGGTAGAGATGCTTTGGGTAGATGGTTTTGTGAGTCATGAGAAGTCAGCTGGTCCTCGGCCCTGGGGCAAGGAGGGACAACGTGTTCCGCACAAGTCCAAGAAGCATCACAGGAAAGGGGACTAGTTGATCTCAACAAGATACGCCCATATGTAATGCAAATTCCTTTCTCTCTCTCTCTCTCCTGTAAACAAGTGCACAAGAACTTAAAAACCCCAAGAAGCATTTGTCTCTTCAAAGCAGCCACCTAATAAGTGGATTTAAATAATGCAGCTATTGTTCAAAGCATTTTTCTAATTCCTTTTCTGGATGACTTTCAAGCTTATATAAAAATCTCTTGAATTTCCTTACTGAACAATCCTTGTCGTTTAGGATGGGTTTTATTTCAGAAAATACGGAGATTCACATGAAGGCAAACAAGTGAATCAGGATGAAGCCAGAAAGCGCCCCGCTACCCTTAAGAACCCTGTCTTGGCCGGGCGGGTGGCTCAGGCCTGTAATCCCAGCACTTTGGGAGGCCGAGATGGGCGGATCACGAGGTCAGGAGATCCAGACCATCCTGGCTGACACGGTGAAACCCCGTCTCTACTAAAAATAGAAAAAATTAGCCGGGCCTGGTGGCGGGCGCCTGTAGTCCCAGCTACTCAGGAGGCTGAGGCAGGAGAACGGCGGGAACCCGGGAGGCGGAGCTTGCAGTGAGCTGAGATCACACCACTGCACTCCAGCCTGGGCGACAGAGCAGACTCCGTCTCAAAACAAAAAGAAAAAAAAAGAAGAACCCTGTCTCATTCCTCCATAGCTCACCAGAGTTTTCTTTTCAGCAGTTTAACCTGCAGATTCCCGGCTCCTTACATTACATATGCAAAGCCTATAGGGAGAAAAATAAAGGTTTTAAAAAGCAGTCAGCGTCTGAATAGGCACTTATGTAGGTCCAGGAAAATAGTGTGTTTACAGGTTCTGTTGATTTCTGCCTTCACAGTCATCTGATAAGTGGTTACTTCTTCACATGTGGTCTGTGCTTTTTCTAAACCACTGTGAATCCTTCAGCATGCTATCAGCACAAAGAGCTCTTCACTTCACTTAGGGAACATGGACATGGAGTTATTAACCCCATAAAGCTGGCCACCTTTAAACTTCTGATCTTGTCTGATAAACGCCTCGTTCCCATGACACTAAACAATGAGTTGAAAGGTAGTCAATAAATCAGAACACTGACTATTCCTCCCACGTACCTCTACAGTTCTCATCAACTCTGCTTTGCCTTTATCTCTGACCTCTTCCCATTTTTCTCTTCTCTGATTCATGCCTTCTCTCCAGTCGGCTGGGTCCTAGACTGTGCTTTCATTTGTATTTGCCAAGCAGTCTCCTTTTGATCCAGTTACAGGGAGGCGCCCACGTCAGCTCACACTGGGAACGAGAACTGGGCTCTGCTCACTTAGTCCTAGTCCCGCTGGCCGTGTGTGTGGAGCCATGTGCCAGCCCTGGCTTCCAGGGTGGACTGCGGGGTGCAGGTGATTGCCCTGACTGATCCCCTTCACACAAGGTGCCGAGGACCCAGGCAGGGTGCAAACCTGCCCCAGCCCAGACAGACCCTGCAATACAGGGATGAGGTCAGCCTGTGTGTTCACCACCACTCCGGGCAGAAAGAAAACATCCTGAAGAAAGGGGCAGAGTGGAATAGCCTCCTGGCTACCTCACCCACCTCTCTGCACCTCCCCAACCCACAGAGGACTTGGAGGGACTCCCAGGTGAATTTTTCCATTGGGGAGCAGTACAGGCAACCGAAGGCTGGGACCCCAGGGTCCTGTGAGGTCCTAAGGTTTTTAATCCCCACCCTTGCCCCAGAGCCGTGGCACCGGTCTTCAGCCCAGGGGACATGGGCAGCAGGCACAGCAGCACTCACCATACAGGGACTGAGGCAGGCCTTGGCCACACGGTGGGCTTATGCCAGGCGAAAGTTTGTCTTATGTCCTGAATAGTAAATATGTGTCCATCACACAGCCTTTGGGTGTACAGAGCCTATTTAAAGCAGACACAGACAGAAACCTGGCCAGGAACCAGAAGCCACTAGCTCTTCCTTTGATTCCATACACAGGGTGGCCCTGCCCATCTCCTCTGACTTCAGGCAGCATCAGGCAGGTGATTCAGCCAAATAACAAACCAGTCCCTACTAATTTCAGGATTAGGCCTCCAGCAAACCTCAGCTCTGCAGAGCATCTTCTCCCCTCCTCTAACTCCAGAACGTCGAGGGCCATAAGAACTTTAGGTTTAAACTTTCTGTCACATCCTCAACAATTCTCTGGACTAGCCTTGTTCTGTGTGTTTTGGCAATTTTTTTCCATCCTGAAACATGGAAGTTAGAGAAAATCACGCATGGGAATTGAAGGATGAAAGTCAGATCTGGGATTCCCTTTCCCTCCCGCCCACGTGGGACAGACTCTGCACTCGGTCTTTGATGCCTGGCTGCTCCGCTGGCCCCCAGCATTCAGCGTGGGCTGTGGAAACCCACCCGACACTAGCACCAGAGTCTGGACGGTTCCTTTTTTCAGCCCACACCACCTGGACTTTGGATTTAAAGCCTATGCTGCAGAAGCCACTTCGTTAAAGCACAGGATCATCAGAAGTCAGCCCATCAGAGGAACTCAACAAACAGATGGCGCAGTGTCCCAGGGTGACAACAACAGAGCGGGTCACCTACCCCCGTGTAGAGTTTGTCACCCAGTTTTCAGCAGTCACACAGGTGGGCTGTTCTAAGACTTTAGTGGAACCCATCATTACTTGATCTTGAGTGAGAAAAAAAGGTAAAAAAAAGGTTTTAGATCACTTGCGTTCTTGCCAGACCGATTGGTAATAAAATGTCATTTTGCCTGCAAGAAATGTAAGCGCAATGCAATTGTTCTACAAATAAGTGCAAGTGGCTAACCTTAAGTACATACTTTTTACGGGAAGTAAGCAGGTTTTTGTTTTTGTTTTTTTAAATAAGGTAGGACTTCTTTTATGTTTAAATTATCCTGAAATATACTTTTTGGTTCCCTTGCTCCTGGGAGTCCTGTTTCTAAAACAAGGTCTGTCCACATCAGTGAGGAGTGTTAGAATGCAGATTTCCGGGCCAGGGGCCCAGTGCGGTTGTGGAGGCCCCATGGACTTCCCTGATGGTTCTGCTCCACCATTTATTTACCTCTTAGCAACACCCTTCTAATCACCCAGCTAGCCAGAAGCCAGAAAAATCGGACTGTGCGTTGGGGTTTGAATAAATTAAAGTGGATGCATTAGAACATCTTGAAACCTTTGCAGAGCAGGTTAGGCAAGTTCCAGAAGGACAGACCTGGCAGAGCATTTCTGGTGATGAAGCCACAGTGTCCTTTCCTGTCCCACGTGTAGGTCACCCCTCCGGGCACAAGGACAATGTCCAGTTGGCCACTGTGGAGTCCAATTCTCAGGGCAGAGGGCTTGGTTCTGGGACAGACCACTCTACTGCGGCCTGTAGAATCTGCCTTCTTCCTCTGAATAAAGCCCCAGGACCCCAGGACTTACAGTCGATATGTCAGAGGCTCAGTCCATCCAGAGCCTTCCCCTACAAGCAAAAAGATTCCCCACCCACCCTGAAGAAATTCACAGACATCAAAAGACCACTGTGTGACACGTAGGTTAGTCCTTGAATTACAGAACAATCTGCTGTCATTTGCTGTAAATGCTGTTAGTTCATTACCTCATCATTCTGCCAATGGGAGAGTGAGGGGCACTTGGATGCAAACTCAATTCGGTAGGAAAAGTAAGAAATAAATGAAGCTGTACCAGACTTGATGCCTGTCCTGTTTTTATTCCTTGCTGTGCAATTTAAATTTATCATACTATTGTCTTTGAACTTCAAATGTTAAACTTGCTCACAAGTCAACATTTTTTGCTCCATGATCAAAAAATTTGCCCAACAGTGGTTGCTGAACAGTGATCAGCAACCATTGATGGGCGCATATTATCTGTGTGGAGATTTACCAATGCTTTGTGAGAAAACAAAAATGCCTGTTCTCAAGAAAAAATGCCTGTTCTTCCAGCTATGGGCTGGAAGACTCTACACTGAACTTGAATGACTCATCATAGTCATCTCATTTCTTGAGCTCTTGCTATGCTGGAGATCTTCTGTCTCCTTGGTTCACTCTATGGTTCACCCTACTCCAGCTGCTGTGCTCCTAGAGGCTGCCCTCCGTAGACTACCTGTGGGGGCTCCCCTGCCCTCTGGCCTCTGGTTGGATTTGAGCAATGGGCAGGGAGCCCAGGCAGGGAACTGGAGGGAGAGAGAAGGAAATGACGCCGGCTGTAAACTCCTTCCTGCTGGTGTCATTGCGGGATGGCTTTGTCCCTTGACTAAAGGTCACACAGTACCTGTAAGGCAGGTTCTGGCAATGCCCTACTCCCAACCCCTCAGAGCTGGAGAGGGTAGCCTCACTGCTACCAGCACGGGTAAGCTCTGTCCCTGTTGCTTCCTACCCTGGCCACACCTTTGTAAATAATCCCGTTATTAAACAGTCCTCTAGTCATCCCCCTTCCTGCCAGGATTGACTGGCATTTCTACCTCAACATTGGTATTCTCCACCTAAACCCTCAATGCGTTAATGAGGTAATATTACTAACTTCATTATACAAACATCGGAACTGGTCTCAGAGAGATGAGATAAGACCACACATTAGATAATGAACATGAAAGAATTTAAACCCATTTTTGTTTGATTTCACAATCTCCAATCTTCCCATTGTTATCTATATAGGGAGAAAACTTTTATGGTAAAGATTCCCAGAGCTGCTAATAATAAAAATAATGGACAAAGTGCAGTGGCTCATGCCTGTAATCAAATCTCCAAACTGACAGGCCAAGGCAGGTGGATCGCTTGAGCCCAGGAGTTTGAGACCAGCCTGGGCAACATAGTGTGACTGCATCTCTACAAAAAATATAAAATGAGCTGGGCATGGTGGCACACGCCTGTAGTCCCAGCTACTCAGTAGGCGAAGATAGGATGATCCCTTGAGCCCAGGACGTCTAGGCTGCAGTGAGCCATATTCATACCACTGCACTCCAGCCTGAGTGACAGAATCTGCCTCTGTCCTATGGCATGGGAGTCTATCTCTCTCTCACACACACACACAAATATATATATGTAAATACTTATTTTTTGCTCGCTTTCTCTTGTCAGGGAAACTCCAGGATAAACACAATTGTCATGGGTTTTAAGGGACATGAAGGAGAAAATTACCCAAGTCCAACATTTACTGAAGAGCAATCTGTCAGCCCCACAGGTCAGAGCAGAGCGTGGCAGTCACAAGACCGAGATCTGCTTTTGAGTCCCTCCATTTCCCATTAAGTTAATGCTGTGAAAAACTGTTTCATTGGCCGTAGGCTGTACCCCACCTCCAGGTAACCCTCCCCCAGACTCAATCATGGGTCACAGCCACAAAGGCTCCCCATGGCTCCCGCCCCCATGACTTCATCCTGGAGAGGCAGTCCCTGTAGCAAGTGAGGGCAGAGAAGGGAGCAGAATTCCAGCAGGCTCTTGCAACAGACTGGGAGTAGAGGACGATGCTCTCTCATCACTTCTAGAATGCATCAGAAGGGAAGATGCAAGACTCTTGCCTGTCTGATAGAGGGCTGCTGGCTCCCCTGCTCTATTCCTACCTCCCCAAGAACCACAGGGCCCAAGCCAGGAGCAGAGCCAAAGGCAGTTGCTCTCAGCTGCAGGAAAAGGCATAGGGAATAGGGATCATTCGAAATGCGCATTCCAGAGTGGGCCCCCTTTGCCTTCCATCCATCTTTTCCTTACTCTTCCAGTTAGTTGACCAAAAGTTTACTGAGCACCTATTGTCAACAACAGCACTAGGCTTCCTGTATCCTGCCTCCTGATTCCTTTTCACTCCTTCCAAGTGCACCTTTCCTTGGGCTGCCCTCCTCCTTATTCCTCACCTCCAAATTGAACTCTTGCCTCCTTCCTGCTCCTGAGCAACAAAAACATCCATCCCTTGAACCTTGACAATCTCACCTAAGTCAAGGACGAATTCCCTGGCTAGTAATTCTTGCTAGGTGAAGTGAGGACTCTGCTTGTCCTCCCTTGCTCCTTAAACCACTTGGATCTAATTGGCGAATTTTAGAAACGGTGCTGGGGGTGGTTTAGGTTGCTCCATACAACTCCTCAAGAGATCATTTGTATTCTGTGTGCTGAAGGAGGCGTGGAAAAGGAGAAATCTGCTGTACACACCCCCCAGGCCCCCTCGTTCCTGCCTTCCCTTTGCCTCTTCCCTGCACTCTGAGGCTTGAAATGTCCTAAGTTGCTTTTCCCAAGACAATGAGGTGACTCTCATTAGGAATGACAGGAAGTTTCTCTACTCTAAGTCAAGGGGGGCTCCTCCCTCTCCCTCTCTGTTAGGAGATGCAACTCCCTAATGTGGAGCCTGCAGGCTTCTCTGCTGAAGAAAGCAGAAGAGGTGAGCCCTGAGCCATTAAGCACCAATTCCAGAGCCAGTGCGGCTGCCTCTCCATGCAAGCTGATGTGATGCGGGAGCAGAAACGAAGAGCCTCACAGAGAGTATAGGTCCGGGGCTGGGGGATAAAGGAAACACACGGCAGAGAGGAGAGACAATGGGGCCATTGGGAGAAATACCGGGGAGAGCCCCTGCCTTCCCTGACATTCTCTAATGTTTCCTGTCTGCCACTACCCGCTCTCACCCTGTGAATGAGTTTCAGTTCCTTTCAAGCACATGATCCTTGACCTGAATGAGACTTAGTTCTACAGATCTAGGCAGGCAGGCTGGCTGTGATAGAAAAAAATAAGACAAAAAAATCTGACGATATGCTAGTAACGTCTGATCCCACTGCAAACATTCAGACCAGTCTATGAGGAATGTAAGAAACTAACAAAATGGACCAACCATTGATGATGTAGAAGTAGTGTACACATTAAAAAAGAACAAAGCTTGGAGTAATTATAACTCCTTGTTTATTACAGCAGACAAAAGCAGTATCTATACAATATAGAATTGCTAAACCAAACTTGAAAACTTCTGTCAAGTGGGCTGTTCAGCTTTTGAAGAGGCGGAATGCCATGTCCAGTTAGACTTGTTGGATGGACCATGACTGAATTCACCTCCAGGGCTGCCACTCTCACCAGAACCCAGATGAGACCACTGTGTCCCATCAGGGCTTCCGCCTTCCTTCGAGAAGGTCTGATACTCTGCAGCTGCCCTGGAAAGGCACCTTGCTCTTCTATCCACCTTGTCCTTCTGTTATGTTAGACACTGAGGGGAATCTACACCTAGACTGTGTCCTCAAAGAGCTTTCAGCAACCTGCTCCCTGGGAGTCTGTAACTTCAGAGAAAGAAGTGTGGCTGTTACCTCCCTCAACTTACAGATGGGAAATGAATGAGAGAGATTCTAAGGTGGTGTCAGTAGACTACTAAAGACAACAAAAACACATTTTAATACACCAAATCTTTAAAAACCAAAAGTCAGTTTATCATCAGTTGCTTTCTCTGTATGAATTCCAATAACTGCTTTCTTTGGTGAACTTACATGTTGCTGGGGGCTTCGAATACTCTGCTGTCCCAGTTCAGAGGAGGTTGGTGATGATTCTGACAAATCCCATTGCCTTGTGTGTGCCCAGAACCCCAGGCCCATCCTTTCCTAGCTGAGGCCATGCTGGACGCCACCAGCATCTCACATGGCTCCTGAGCCTTCCTTTCCCATGGCCGGAGTCTGCCCAGGTTATCTCAAAAGCCCGAAAACAGGAAATGTGTTAGGGAATTAACAATGATCTCTGGGTGGAGGAGCTTTAAATGACTTATTTTCTGCTTTAAACATTCCTGTATATTCCCCAATGGGCCTTCACCGCCTTTGTAATTTTTATTAATCAAGGAGTTTCTCATGCTGTCATCTGGAAGAATCTGAAGCCCCATATACAAGACATTATCTGAGATGTTATTTTTCCACTGATGTGCACAGATGCCGACGAGGAACTTTGGCAAGAAGACCCTTACGAATATATACGCACAAAGTATGATGTGTTTGAAGATTTCCTTTCTCCTACCACTGCTGCCCAGACACTTCTGTTTACAGCCTGTAGTAAGAGGAAAGAGGTACTGCAAAAGACTGGGATTTTGTTACCAGATTCTTACAGAACCAAATGCTGACCCCTCGAAAAAACGATGGAGCCCTGCATAGGATTGGCTCTTTAGCTGAAATACTTCTGAAGAAAAAGATCTGTAAAGATCAGACAGAATGCATGTTGCAGATTCATGTACTCCCTCTCTTCAGCAGTGAACTAGGCTACGTGAGAGCAAGGGCTTGCTGGGTACTTTACTATTTTTGTGAAGTGAAGTTCAAAAGTGATCAGAACCTTCAAACAGCCTTAGAGCTAACAAGATGTCTGACTGATGATAGAGAAATGCTTGCGAAAGTGGAAGCTGCCATTGCCCTTCAAGTATTGATCAGCAATCAAGAAAAAGCTAAAGAATATATCATGCCATTCATCAGACCTGTCATGCAGGCTCTTTTTTGTATTATAAGAGAAACAGAAAACGATGACCTTACCAATGTAATCTAGAAAATGATCCATGAATATAAGAAATTACTCCTATTGTAGAAATGACACAACATTCTATAAATGAGATTTTAACCAAATAATCCAGACGGGGCCAGATGACGAAGGTGGTGATGACAAAGCAGTTACTGCTATGGGAATTTTTTTCCCCTCTACTGAATGAGCCCTTTGCCTCCTCTTTGGTGATTCTCCAGTTAACTACTCCGCTAGGTACGAAATGCAAGGGCTCCTTTACACTTCAGATGCTGGGCACTGCTCTTGGAGGCTATCCTCTTTATTGCAACTCACAATCAAACTCTTGATCTTTTTATATTCCAGTCCCAGGAAGTAGTCTCCACTGTAGAAGCACCTGATGAGTCAGAGTTTCACGGTACCAGCCTCTCTAGCCTCCTAGAACACTACAGGATGAATTTAACTATGCATTAAAACTAAAAGGCATTCTCTCAAATATTTGCTATGGGAATTCTTAATACAATTGACACACTGAGGGTAGTTGAAGATCATAAAGAGATAACCCAACAGCTCGAGGGAATCTGCTTACAGGTCATTGGTACTGTTTTATAACAACATGTCTTAGAATTCTCTGAGATCTTCTCTTTAGCGCACAGTTTGACATGTGAACAAGTGTCTCCACAGATGTGGCAGCTACTACCCCTTGTATTTGAAGTCTTTGAGCAAGATGGCTTTAATTATTTTACAGATATGATGCCCTTCCTTCATAACTATGTAGCAGTTGATACAGACACACTTCTGTCTTGACACTAATTATCTTGAAATGATATACAGTCTGTACAAAAAGGCTTTTACAGGAGTTGCAGAAGATGCAGAGTGTCACACAGCAAAATTGTTTGAGGTCATCATTCTGCAGTGCAAAGGGCGTGGCATTGACCAGAGGAACTGGGGAGTGATGAAGATGATATTGATGAAGATGGGCAAGAATATTTGGAGATTCTGGTTAAGCAGGCTGGTGATGATGGAGATGATGAAGATTGAGATGATGATGTGGAAGAGACTTCTCGAGAAGGCTATTCCACAATCATTGATGATGAAGATAACCCTGTTGATGAGTATCAGACATTTAAAGTTATCTTTCGAACGATTCAAAATCGTAATCCTGTGTGGTATCAGGCTCTGACTCATCGTCTTAATGAAGAACAAAGAAAACAGTTACAGTATACAGCAACTCTGACTGATCAAAGGAGAGCAGCCCATGAATCCAAAATGATTGAGAAGCATGGAGGATACAAATTCAGTGCTCCATTTGTGCCAAGTTCTTTCAACTTCGGAGGCCCAGCACCAGGGATGAATTGAGTTATCTCTTTCTTTCCTGCTGTGTGACTGTAGTGAACAGCTTGTGTTCCTCCTAGTCGTGGTTCCAGAACTGGTTCATGTTATCTATTTTAAACTAATGATCAATAGATGGAAAAAGAAACAACCCTGGAGATGGGACCTGATCATGCAGCCTGGCACTGGAAAAGAAACCAGCGGGATTTTGGTCGGGGGGTAGGGGTGGGGGTTGGGGATGGGGGGTGGGGATGGGGGGTAGGGGTGGGGGGTGGAGATAGGAGGTAACTCAGGGGGCATATTTTCTTTATTTTTTGAAGAAAGTAAGATCCTGACTCTGAAGCTTCAAAGGGGAAGCTGTGGAAATCTGAAACAAGAGCGGATGTCATGAAGGCAGCTTTTCCTTTTCTAAGGAAAAATAGGGCACGGGCTAAGCAGGGACTACTTAAAACGCCCCCATTTATGTGCATGAACTCAAAGGTAGATGTAGGCCGGGCGCGGTGGCTCAAGCCTGTAATCCCAGCACTTTGGGAGGCTTAGACGGAGGATCAAGGAGGTCAGGGAGATCGAGACCATCCTGTCTAACACACACGGTGAAAGCCCGCCTCTACTAAAAATACAAAAACTAGCCGGGCGTAGGTGGCTCTCGTGGTCCCAGCTATTCGGGAGGCTGAGGCAGAGGAATGAAGGAACCCAGGAGGCGGAGCTTGCAGTGAGCCGGATATCCCGCCACCGCACTCCAGCCTGGGTGACAGAGCGAGAGTCCGGCCCCTGGCAAAAAAAAAAAAAAAGGCATGGCCTTTGGCACCTGTGAGTATTTGTCCAATTTCTGTCTCTTCCTCACCATTGGGTATCTATTCTTTATACATAAATAATATAAGATAATGATAGCCTTGGCCCAATCCCTACTACTTTCATTCATCATTGTTCCTGTGTAGATTATTGGATACTTATTGTAGCACTACATAACTCATTATAAAAATCTGTAAATGAATTAGCACTTTCATATTGAAACAAGCCTGCTAGCCTATGTATAAAATAGCAAAATGTTTGCTGTTTATAAAAAGATGTAATGGGGTAGGGGACAAGGGTAATTTCAAGTTATTAATTTAAAAATGAACTAGCAATTTTGTACCTGGTGACTTTGTGGTGCGCTAGCCTCTGACAGTGACTTGAACTCGGTATTGTAAAAAGGGGTTAGTGGTATTTCATTGCGGCTAAAAGTGACAACTTCCTCTGTGTCCTGCTTTTCTTAAAGCTGTCAGTGTACAAGTGGGTGTCTGAATACCAGACCTTACTGTAAAAAAATAAGAAAGGTGGTATCTAGAGCATGTAAATTGGATCTAAAGTTCTGCTCTTAAAGAGTTCATCTAAGAGTATGGCTAAACATCTGTATGTGCAATCTATTAAAAGAACTGAATTCAGAAAAAAAATAAAAAGCAAGCAGGCACTCCTACTTCCTCCTTATCGTTTGTTATCTTGCAGTTTTCTTCCTCAGACCCAGACCCCGGGAAGCTTCCCACAGTCAGTACCATCCGCTCTTTCGTGACAGCACTGTACCTGATTTCACCCTTGGGAGGAGAACTCAAGGTGCTTTTCTCTCCATCCATGTTTGGCCCCATTTCTTCTTGTAAACTGTAAGTAGCTGGTGGGCAAAGAAAACACGTGGCAGCCTCGCCAGCTTCTAAACATGTGCAAGGACTTCTTTAAGAGGATACCTTAATTTCGATTTTAAGCTTTTGTAATAACAACAAGCCATTATGGAGCATTACTTTGTGCCAATTCATAAGCAGTAATATTTCACCTTCACGGAACCCAGGAACTGGATAATACTATTGTCCCCGCTTTTCACGTGAGAAAACAGAGGCAGAGGGTGGTGCAGTAGCTTACACAAGGCCAGGCAGCTAGTGAGTGGTGTAGCCAGATCTGAATCTAGGCAGTCTGACCCTGAAGACCACGCTCCTGATGAGCAAAAGGTGGAGAAATTTAACTGCTTTTACTTGTGGTTCCTACTGCTGCTGTGCCTGATAAGGACACAGGCAAAGACAACTTAGCCATAAATCTTCCCCAAAGAAAAGCAACACAGCCAAAGTGCCAAAGTTAGTAACCCAGGCGACTCGCCCAGAGCGTCTGCTTGGCAAAGGCATGGTCTTTCACAGTCCGCAGTGTTTCCCTGGAGTCACACTCCAATTTCTCAATAACCACTTACTAGGAAATTAAACAGTAGCAGTAGAACCCTGATTTTCTTTTCAGAGGCGGAAACAGAATCCCAAGAGTTTCCGGGGAGGGAGGAAGACACAGAGGGAGACAGGGCTGAGGATTGCCTAAGCGCCTGATACACACCACAGCAGGCCTGCACCTGATCCATTCGCCCCCAAGACAGAGAAATAAACAGATCGATGGAACAACAGCCATTTGGTGACTGTTTCTTGTCACTCTGTGGGGGCAGGGCTGGGGACGGCTGGGAAACTGCAAGCTATCCGAAGAAAACTTCCGCATTTGCTCCCCCATGGAAAAGCTAATGGGAATTCTGTCTAAACGGCATGGTGTTTACTATCAGGACACAGTCCCAAAGCATTCTCCTGGCATGCGTAGAAAAAGCGTTCTCCTGGCATGCGTAGACTGACGGAGAGTTAGCTCTGCCTGCAGTGCACAGGAGCTGGCCCGTCTTGGGCCTTGGGAACTCTCCCAGGTTTCCTTCCTTGGCAGCCACAGCAGGAATCCTGAATTGTTTACAGTGAAGCCAGGAGATAAGACCATCACCATGCAGAGGTTCTCACAGACGTTTGCCTCAGCTGGAGCAAAAGCATTCCCCAGAAGAAGTTTCGAGAGATGCCCGTGAAGGTGGTATCCTACATGTCTGGGCTCACTGGAAAACGTCTAGCAGCTTCTGAGAAAAAGTATGGTTTGCAAAGTCAAGTTTGGTCAACGTTTTTTTCTCCCTCAATATCAATTTGAAAACTTTTCTGTTGAATTTGTACACAATTTTTTTTTTTTTTTTTTAATATTCCTGGGAACATTGCTCAAGAACCTTTTTTTTTTCTCTAGGGGCCCACCACAAACTGACCGTGTGACTTTGGGCCAGTTGCTTAACCTCCCTAAGGTTCCATTTTTCCCTCTATAAAATGGGAATATAAGTTAGTGACAGCTGGGTGCAGTGGCTCATGCCTGTAATCCCAGCACTTTGGGAGGCCAAGCTGGGCAGATCACAAGATCAGGAGATCGAGACCATCCTGGCTAACATAATGAAACCTTGTCTCTACTAAATATACAAAAAATTAGCTGGGCACGATGGCAGGTGCCTGTAGTCCCAACTATTCAGGAGGCTGAGGCAGGAGAATCACTTGAAACCAGGAGGCAGAGGTTGCAGTGAGCCGAGATCACACCACTGCACTACAGCCTGGGCAACAGAACAAGACTCCATCTCAAAAAAAAAAACAAAAACAAAAAACTCTATCAGTGTCTACCTGATAGAGTTATAAACTTTGTAAAGTTCGCACTTAACACAGGAAGTAGCACATGGTTAGTACCAAATAATAGTTAGTTCTTCTTCCTGTTGCTATTATTTGTTATTGAGAGGTGATTATGTGTTAGGTACCACACCAGGGCTAGAGATGGGTAAGACTATCATGTGGTCCCTCTCCCTAAAAAACAGAATCATGCAGTCCTGCTTGAGGTGTAGTACCTGAAGTTACCGCACCAGCATCACCAGGAACTTGGTGAAAATGCAGATTCTCAGGCCCTACCCCAGACCCACTGGGTCAGAAACTCTGGGGGTGGGGCTTAGTCATCCATGTTTTAATAAACCACCTAGGAGACTGACGCAGGCTGCAAGCTTGGAATGAATAAGCCACATCTGACATGTGCTTTGTAACGATTCTACTTTTCAGTGAATTGAGCTTCCTGTGCTTAGGAATTCCTTGGTTCCCGAATGTATCACGTATAAATAATCCACATGTGCCAGGAGTAACTAGTAAGAGTAGTTTTGTAATTTTCAGAAATGCATAAGCAATTTTGCACACATGACATTGTTCTGTTGTAAATTAGAAATAATTTATCTGTAAATTAGGGATTAGACCCCTGGTGGCAAAAAGAGACTGTGATGGGGAGTGAGTGCTCTCAGGCACAGAACAATGTCAGGTGGTGGAACATACAGTGCTTTTTCCCAGCACCTGGCTTCTCTGGTGGTGGTCTACGCTCAGGTTTGGAGTCATGTGCTGTTCCAGATTTCCTCATATGCTGCGGCTTGTGGTTTTCTGTTTTTAGAGTTTTGATCAACCAATTTATAATCTGTAGTTGGTTGTAACAAATGGAGGTGACAGCTAGAAAAATATATTACATACTTCTTTAAGATAACTAACATCATTCAAGTTTTTAAATGCCATTTTTTTGAAAAGTGAAATAATTTTTACAACGTGAGTTTGATGATGTGAGGTTTACCCAATTATATTGTCGAAGCTGAATAAGATATACGTTACTGGTACTATTAAAGAATATAAACAAAAAATATTTCTTTACATAATGACGTTCCAGTTCTAGGCAGGACCTACATAGCCCAAACAAGTGAATGAAATTAACAGCAAAACTCAGGCCATTGCAGTGTCTTGGGAGGACTGTCACATCACAGTAAAGGAATGAGTTTGGGGTGTTTTTTTTTTCCTCTTATTTTCTCTTGCTCTTTTTAAAGGCACTTAAAGGCTATTTTAGGAAGCTTCCTTTTGGGATAACAAAACTCAGAGAAAAATGTCGTAAGCAGTTCTAGAGAACTGGATGGTGAATACACCTCCTAAGGTCTACAATTTGCCCAGATCTATGCAGGAATGAATCAAAAACTGACATCACTAAAGTCATACAGAAATATATTTGATGAGGTATTGTCTAAATGGTGAGAAACTGTAAACCCAAACTGCATCATCTGTAGCGGCATAATAGTCCCGATACAATATTTGGTTATGGGTTAGCAAAGACAAGGATAACTAGGTTACAAAGCCAGGACAAGAGAGAGGAAAACCTGGACAAGGCCCAGTCAATGATGGCTAATTCCTAAAATTAACACCAGACCACAGACACTGTCTCTGTGAGATACACTATGTTCTATATCTACATATAGATTACTAAACCTGTATGTAGATTTGTTATTCCATCTACAATGTAGGTACAGTTATTATACAGCAGCAAATCTCTTTTGTTTTTATAAATGTAAAAACTACATTTATAAAAGTGCAGCATACTGATTATCTTAGTAAGTTTGGGTTGGCTCTAACAAAATTCCATAGACTGGGTGGCTTAAATAACAGACATGAACTTTGTTCAGAGTTCTGGAGGCTGGGAAGTCCAAGATCAAGATGCCCTCTGATTAAGTTCCTGGTGAGGACTCTCCTCCCAGCTTGCAGACAGCTGCCTTCTCACTGTGTCCTCAGATGGCAGAGAGAGAGGACACAAGTTCTCTGGTGTCTCTTCACCTGATGGCATTAATGCCACTATAAGAACCCCATCCTCATGATCTCATCTAAGCCTAATTATCTCCCAAAGGCCTTTTCTCCAAACATCAGCACATGGTGGGGTAGGAATTCAACATACAAATTTTGGGGGACACAGTTAAGTCTATGGCAATGGTGAACCCCTCATGCTTCAGAGACCATTGGAACTAGGTTGAAATCCTACCTCAGCGACTTTGCATTTGTGAGTCATTGGGTACATGCATCACCCTCTCGAGACATTTCCTCTGTAAAATGAGGGTAAAATCAACTCCTAGACAGAGTTGTTGTGGGGACTGCCCAAGATAGTAAAGACCAAGTGCAGGAGATAAGTGCAAGGCACAAAGCACAGGCCCAGGAAATGCTACTGCGGCAGCCACCCTCCAAGATGCCCCTCGATCCCTGCCTGCTGCTGTCCAGGCCTTTCAGTTCTCAATGTGTGTGTCTCCCAGTTCTGTGTCCCCCGTCTTGGAGGATGGCAGCTGCAGTCAGCAGCCGTCTTCTGGGGGGTGATGAGTCATGAAAGCAGAGTCCTCATGATGGGACTAGCGCCTGAGAGCTCATTTGCTCTGTCCACCACGCGAGGACACAGTGAGAAGATGCCACCCAGGAAAGCAGGAGCTCACCAGATGCTGAACCTGCTGCCACCTTCATCTTAGATTTCCCAGCACACAAAACTGTGGGAAATTTCTGTTGTTCGTGAGCCACTCAGTTCACAGTGTTCTGTCATAGCAGCCTGAATGGTCTAGGACATCTATATACTCACCTCCCACAGTGACAGAGCTGAGCTGGGACCCCAACAGGACACTGCACAAATGATGGCGTGTGACTTCGGAGACTAGATCATAAGGTGCTGTGGCTCTCACCGTGTCCTCTCCCGAGTCACCCGCCCCGTGGCTCTCACGCTGTCCTCTGAGTCACCACCTGCGGGCTCTCACTTCTGTCCTCCCGAAGCTCACCTGCCTGCGGGTTTTTTGCCGTCCTTCCTGGCCACCTCCGCTTCCAGGTTTTACCTTGTCCTCTTTCCTTTACCTTACTTCCTTTACCGCTTTGTCCTCCCTGTTACTCCATCTATATTTCACTTGTCCTCCTGGAGTCACTCCGCCTGCCCCCTCCTTTACTCAGGTTCCTCCTGAGTCACTCACTCTGGCCTTTACCCTTTGTCTCCTGAGCCACTCACTTGGTTTTACAAATATTCTCCTGAAATACCTGGCCTCAGGAGCCATTTTGTCCTCCTGAGTCACTTCCAGGTTTCTGGCTTTGTTCTCCTTGAGTTATCTGCCTTTAGGTTTCTTTACCGTCCTCCCTGCCATCACCGAGCCCTTACCGATCCTCCTTTGCCATCTACCTCGAGTTTCAATTTGTCCTCCTGTCACTTTGTCCTCGAGTGGTTTCGCTTTGTCCTGAAGCCACCTGGCTTTATCACTTGTCCTTCTCCTGAGCGCTTCACCTGGCCCAGGAGCCGGTTCTGTCCTCCCGAATACTCACTTCCTTTCGTTTGTCCTTCCTGAAGTCACTCAATGGTTTCCGCCTTGTCCCTCCTGTCACTCATCTCACTTTGTCCTTCCCTTGCCCACCCCATACCTCAATTTGTCCCTCCCCTTGACACCTACCTTGGTTTCCAATTTGTCCCTCCCCTTACTCAATTTATTCTCACTTCTGTCCTCCCCTCTTGAGTCACCTCCGGGCCTCCCTGCGGGTTTCGGGCCAGCTTCTGTCCTCTCCTGAGTCACCTGGGCCTGGCTCTTTTGCCCTGTCCTCTTCCTCGAAATACCTGTCTAAGTGGCTCACCTGTCCCTCTCCCTGAGCTCACCCGGCCCGGCTCTGCCCTGTCCTCTCCCGAGTCACCCGGCCTCAGGCTCTCGCCTCTGTCCCTCCCCGGTCACCCACCCCAGGTTTCCCCTGTCCTCCCAAGTCACCCTCTCCATGGCTCTCGCCCTGTCCTCTCCTGAGTCACCCGCTCTGGAGGAGGCCAGCTGCCAGGTTGTAAGGACAGGAAAAGTGTGCTCAGGAGAGATCCATGGGGTAAGGAGCTGAGGCTGCCTGCCAGCCACCAGCACTGACCTGCTAGCATCTGAGTGAGCCACCTGTGAAGTGGCTCTTTTATTCCTGGTCAAGCCTTCAGATGAATATGGCCTCCGCTGACGCCTTGACCACAACCCCCTGAGAAACCTCGAACCAGAAGCACACAGGCAGGGCACCCGTGTTCCCGACCATTCTGACACTGCGTGGGATGATGAATGTTCATTGCTGTTGTAAACCAGCAGTCTCCCACCTTTTTGGCACCAGGGACTGGTTTTGTAGAACACAGTGTTTCCACGGACACGAAGGGAGACAGATGGTCTGGGGATGAAACTGTTCCACCTCAGATCATCAGGCATGAGTTAGAGTCTCATAAGGAGCACGCAACGCACATCCCACGCATGCGCAGTTCGCAGTAGGGTTCATGCTCCTGTGAGAATCCAATGCCCTGATGATCTGACGGGAGGCAGAGCTCAGGCGGTAAGCCTCACTCACCTTCTGCGGTGCAGCCAGGTTCCTCACAGGCCATGGACCAGGGCCAGTCTGTGGGCTGCGGACCCTGTCGTAAGCTGCTGAGTCTTGGGGCTATTTGTTATGCAGCAGTTGGTCATGGACACAACTAGAGTCACTGCTGCCATGACTGCTGCTGTGACAGGCACCTGGTAGACCCAACTAATACTTGCAGTCAAAATTGTGTTGTTCCAGGGTCCTCTCGTGCTCAAAGGTCTTCTGAATGCATTCATTAATTTTGCCATGTCAAAACACAGGGCCAGACGGCCTCTGTGGTCATTTCCTCTTCTATCTCTTCTATGCAGGAGCATATACAGCAAACAAGATACCTTGTCTTCTCCCCTGAAAGAATGTTTCTAGAAATTCCTCCTGTCAGAGTCTCCAGGACTCAACCTGGGCCGGATTCAAAACAAAACCAAGGGGCCGGGTGCAATGGCTCATGCCTGTAATCCCAGCACTTTGGGAGGCTGAGGCGGATCACCTGAGGTCAGGAGTTCGAGACCAGCCTGACCAACATGGAGAAACCCCGTCTCTACTAAAAGTACAAAAATAGCCAGGTGTGGTGGTGCATGCCTTTATTTCCAGCTACTCAGGAGGCTGAGATAAGAGAATCACTTGAAACCAGGAGGTGGAGGTTGAGGTGAAACGAGATCGCGCCACTGCACTCCACCACTCCATCTCAAAACAACAACAACAACAACAACAACCAAGCAGAGTTTGACCTTGAGCTTCTTCAAAAATAAAAAATCGAATACGGAAGAAATCATCTGAATTTAAAAACAAAAAATTGACAGCCTTGAATAACTGCAGCAGCCAGTTGACAGCCTGAGATGCCAAGAGAACAGCGGAGGCAGCACCAGGCCAAGTGTGTGCTGACCAGCTCTCTTTCCTGCTCACCAAGTGGTCTGCTGTGGGAAGGCACTGTGACAGGCTCTACATGTGTGCACACGTGCACACACACACGCACACGTGCACACATGCATGCATCACGTGCACACTGAATTAGCTTCTATATGCTCGCATATTGGTTTTCAATCAGTTCTAACTCTCAGAAAGCAATGAGAAAAATTCACAATCAGATTGGACAGATCCCCACAAAGAGGAATATCACTTGTTCTTTTGCAGGATTTCAAAAAACTGGCGGGCAGTCTCTCCAAAAGCTGTTTCTCCAAAGCTTCTGTTGCATCTTGTAGCATATCTGAATTATACAATCTAACCAAAGTCTACATTTGTCCCTCGATACTGCATATGAATGTCTTGCACCACTTAGATAATCACCAATAAGAAACTGAATTACTCTTCCACATTCAAACTTGTAGAAAACATTTTCATCCCTCAAGTAATCTGTATGAAAGATCAAACTCATAACCAGGGAGAACACTTTGCAAACTTGTAACACATCCTTGATACTTGTGTTGGTGTTTATATATTTTCTTTTCTTTTCTTTTTTTTTGTTTTGGAGACCGAGTCTCACTCTTGTCGCCAGGCTGGAGCGCAGGGTGTGATTTCGGCTCACTGTAACCTCCAACTCCCTGGTTCAAGCAATTCTCCTGCCTCAGTCTCCCGAGTAGGTGGGATTACAGGTACGCACCACCATGCCCAGCTAATGTTTGTATTTTTAGTAGAGACGGGGTTACACCATGTTGGCCAGGATGGTCTGAATCTCCTGACTTCGTAATCTGCCTGCCTCAGCCTCCCAAAGTGCTGGGATTACAGGCGTAAGCCACCATGCCCAGCTTTATTTTCTTGTTTCATGTAAAAAGATAATACGCTTGCTTTACAGAAGTAGCTTTATTTACTTATCTTAGTGATTCTCGTGCCTCAGCCTCCTGAGTAGCTGGGACTACAGGCAAGTGCCACTACGCTCAGCTAATTTTTGTATTGTTAGTAGAGATGGGATTTCACCATGTTGGCCAGGTTGGTCTTGAACTCCTGACCTCAAGTGATCCATCTGCCTTGGCCTCCCAAAGTGCTGGGATTACAGGCATGAGCCACTGCACCCGGTCCCAGAAGTAGCTTTAGAAAACATCTGATTCAAGAAAATTGGTGCCACTACTAAGGATGATTTGAACCAAAGTAACTTTTGCCTAGGATATTAAATAACTGATGTAAAAATATGTTTTCCTTTGGGACGTGCAGATACAGTGGTTTGCACATAGTGGTTTACAAAACTAAAACTTAAAGTGGACATTGTGCGGTTAGCCTTTTAAGTAACATTTCAGGAAACTTTAGGAAAGAGAGCCGAGAAGTTCCTTAGTGACAGCATTTGTTCTCATTTCTGGAGGAGGCTATGCCTGGGAACCCAGGCTTCCAGGAAGCCAGACTTCCTTGGCTGTGACTCATTACAGTAAGGACTCCCACCCCGTTGAGTCTGCCAGAATGAATTATAAATCAGTAGAATTCTGGAAAGCTCTCAGGGAAATCTGAACCATAGAAAGGAAGCCTTAGCAACAGAGCAGTGGAAACAGAATAAGAGAGTAAATGCACGGGTAAGAATCTGAAGCAACCACAGCAAAGACCAAATCATACAACCACCAGACACGGAGGGTCTTGCAGAGGAAGACTGAGTGCCCAGCCCATGAAGGCAGAGAACGGAGAACCGTGGAACAAGACTGAGAAAGCAGAGACCAGGACTCAGATATCAGCACCTCCTGTTACACAGTGATAATATAACAACCAAACAGCTGTAATGGGCTGTTTGTGTTTAGCTGATCAGAACAGAACATTATGTTCATTTATTCCACAAACGTTTACTGGGGTTTTTTTGTGTGTATACCTGGCACAAGAAATGGGATGCAAAAATGGATTGCATCCTTGCTACTTCCGTGGCTGAGCATGAGAATTCAATTCCTCAGCATGGGAAGTGCAAGGATGAACAAAGCACAGTGTATATGGAGCCCAAGTTCTGGCTGGAGATAAAACACGTGTAGGATTGATTGTCCTACAATGTGGGGAGCGCTCCAGAGGGGCACAGAAGGTGCTGTGGGGGCAACAAGAGCAGAGTAGCAAACTGACCCAGTGAGTTAAGGGTAGATTTTTATTGTAAATGGAAAATGTTTAGGTCAAACCATACAGCTTTGCTGCAATGCCAGAGGAGAGAACAATCTGTCTTAATTGGTGTCTGGCCAATAACTCAGCTCTGCAAGAGGGAATGGGGGGCAGAAGTGCAGAAAGGAAAGGACATTTCCACTGTAAGTGAGACTGAAGGACAGCCTAGAGAGTGTCCTATGGGCCAACTAGAGAAGATGCATCAACTGTATAAAAACACTACTCTTAGAAGATGAGGCCAAAGAACTACCATTTACCAACTGTCAAGGACAAGAGTCTTTATGTAATTCAAAACGATCTAGAGAATGTAAAAATGAGGAAGTGCTTCAACTGATTGGATAGATGCAGTATAACCTCAATACCAACATCAAACAAGGACAACACAAATGGGGAGATTATGAGTTAGTCTGCATTATAAGCACGGAGGCAAAATAGTGAAATAAGATATTAGCAAACAAATGCTAAAAATCTATTTTAGAATAGCTATCATGACCAAGTAGGATATGCAAGGATGGTTTCACATTCGAAAGCAAAGGAAAAAATGATCAATTTGATGACATTAAAATATGGAAGCAGGCTGGGCGTGGTGGCTCACGTCTATAATTCCAGCACTTTGGGAGGCCAAGGCAGGCGGATCAGTTGAGTCCTGGAGTTTGAGACCAGCCTGAGTAACACAGTGAAACCCCATCTCTACAAAAAATACAAGTTAGCCAGGTGTGGTGGTATGTGCCTGTGGTCCTAACTACTCAGGAGGCTGAGGTGGGAGGATTACTTGAGCTGAGAAGGTTGAGGCTGCAGTGAGCCATGACTGCACCACTGCATTTCAGCCTTGGTGACAGAGCAAGACTCTGTTTCTGGGGTTGGGGGTGGGGGGTAGGACAGAGACGATGCAATCAAAGTACCCCTGGAAGGATAGATTCCAGGAGGCAAGATTCATGTTGAGAGAGATAAAATAATGAGTGTCTGAATTAAGATAGTGGCAATAGAGATGGAGAGGATGGAAGATATTACAGTTTGTCAGATATGTTTTTTTCCACTAGCCTCTTCTATTATTTTTATTAATAAAGAGGGAGTTGGCTGTCTGTGGTGGCTCATGCATGTATCTGGCCTCTTTGGGAGGCCAAGGTGGGAGGATGACTTGAAACCAGGGGTGCAAGACCAGCCTGGGCAACACAGCAAGACCCCATTTCTAGAAGAATACAAAAAAATTAGCCATTCATGGTGTCAAGTATCTCTAGTCCCAGCTACTCGGGAGACTGAGGTAGGAGGATCATTGGAGCTCAGGAGTTCGAGGCTATGACTGCATCGCTGAAGTTCAGCTTGGGCAACAGAGCAAGACCCCACCTCAAAAAAAAAAAAAAAAAGGAGATAATCAAGAATATGCTATGTGCAGAGATGGTGCAAACATATTTCAGTCTTTAGCAGGGATCCAAAAACCTTGGTGTTTATTCTTCACTTCCTTATCTCAGGTTGGTTATTGGGTGGAAAGATCTGCCCTTTCCTATGTGTAATCTGCTTTACAGTTTCTATAGTTATTGCTCAGTTATCCTAGGTTACATACGTATTCCCCAAATAGCTTGTAAGAACCACATTAGCAGGGGCATGATTGTTTCCTTTCTGTGTCCCCAGGATCTAGCAGTGTCTGGCCCATGGCAAGTGTTCAATAAAGGTTTGATGAATGAATAATAACTGGTTATTTACCCACAACCCCTGCTTCTGCACCACCTTAGGAGGCAGTAAAGATTAGGCTTAGATTGGGGGCTGATGCAGATTTAGGTGGAGCAATTCATCTCGATAGGAGCCAGCAGAGTCAAGGGGTTTGGAGTCAACTCATGGACATATTTCAATATTAAGTGAGCGTGGATCTGTTTCCATCAATCCTAGTTCTAAAATGCAGTCCCCTCCCAAGGTTTGTCCTCACTTTCCCCTTATTCCCTGTAGAATTCATTGCACAAGGGAGAATGAGGTCTGAGGTACAGCCATCCTCTCCTCCCCTCCTCACTCCTTGACCAATGCTCTTGAGGCTGGCAGAGCCGAGCTGGTTCTGGGAGAGCCGGCTCGGCGAGCAGAACACAGCTGCATTGATTCCGTGTGCTCCAGTTTTTACTGCTCCCACTTCCTCTGGAAAGCCAGAGAAGGTAAAGAAACAAAGTGCCATTATTCACCCTATAGCTGGAGTGATGCAGTTAACAATAAAGTCAGCCAAAAATGGAAAGAAAATGCCATGTCCCCCTGCCAGATTTGCAATTCTAAAAGCGTAACAGCATCTGAGATGGAAAGAAAATTAGTTCTCGCATGGAATGGGAGTGAAAACTTGATACAAACTTTCTGTAAGGCCATTTGGCAATGCGTATGGAAAGCCTTAAAAAGATGCCACCTTTGATTCACCAAGTTTACTTCTAGAAATGTATCCCAAGGAAACAGCTGGTGATGGGCACAGGTGATACTATTCCTGCAGCTATATTCATTGCAGGTGTATTTACTAGAGTAAAATGTACAAACAACCTCGTAGGGGTGCTGGTTAAGGGAATTACAGTCTATCCATGTAATTGGGAGCGGGGGCGGGTTGGTGGGGAAGGCTCCAAAAGGATAGGGTTAGTATCAGGTCATTTTTAAAAGTTTCCATAGTTTCTAGTTCCGATTGAATAGGGCTGATTCAGGACAAGAAAAAAAACCCAAGTGTCTCTATCTACCTCTACCTCTGCCTCTATCTCTATCTTGTCACCCTTCTAAGACCTCCAAATGACAGTAAGGGAAAACAGAAGAGAATTAATGGCCAACATTAAAGAGAGCTGGAGTGTGGGAGCAATCCCATTACTGGGGATATACCCAAAGGATTATAAGTCATGCTGCTATAAAGACACAGGCACACGTATGTTTATTGTGGCACTATTCACAATAGCAAAGACTTGGAACCAACCCAAATGTCCATCAGTGACAGACTGGATTAAGAAAATGTGGCACATATACACCATGGAATACTATGCAGCCATAAAAAAGGATGAGTCCATGTCCTTTGTAGGGACATTGATGAAGCTAGAAACCATCATTCTGAGCAAACTATCGCAAGGACAGAAAAGCAAACACTGCATGTTCTCACTCATAGGTGGGAATTGAACAATGAGAACGTGTGGACACAGGAAGGGGAACATCACACACTGGAACCTGTTGTGGGGAGGGGGACGGGGGAGGGATAGCATTAGGATATATACCTAATGTAAACGACAAGTTAATGGCTGCAGCACACCAACATGGCACATGTACACATATGTAACCAACCTGCATGTTGTGCACATGTACCCTAGAACTTAAAGTATAATTTTTTAAAAATTAAAAAAAAAAATTTTTTTTTTTAAAAAGAGAGAGCTGGAGTGCAGGCTACAAGCAGGGAAGAGAGATTTTTAAACATTTCTGGAAGACAAAGCAAATGCAAGTGCGCTGCTAGGTGAGACCCAGGAGAGTCGACTGCAGCCCAGACTAGTTGCCTTAGAAGCGGTGGGAACGTGGGCGCCAATCTTTCTGAAAAATCCCAAGGAACTCTGGGCTTGGGGCCTCCAGGCTTGAAAGGCGAGACGAGGAAAGGTGCGGGGCTGCAGGAGCTGTCTGGATGCTGCCTAGGAGTCCCAGTATCAGGCTCTCCCGCCCCTCTGCTGTGAAATGCAGCTAGCATTTACTCCCAGGCTGCAAACTGGAGGGTTCTTCCAAACAGAAATTAAGTAAACTGCCTCAGGAGAATCCTGGCTGCAAGGGTGTGTTGGCAAAAGCCCTCCCTAAAGCAGTTTCCTTCAGTAAGCAGGTCCCGCTTCACAGAGTCCCGGGCAGGCTCCCATCCTAGGGCTGCACTCCTCAAAGCCCACGCACCCACAGTGA